>NC_089525.1:13158283-13459693 GCF_963924715.1 Thunnus thynnus | reverse complement strand
ATCCAATAGGAGACATTTTAGGGGGTCACACCCTATGCAGTCTATCATACTGTGCTGTTACACAGGCCTCTGCAGGTATTTCTTCAGACTCCTACAGCTCATATGACATCTGACAGAAAGTTTAGCCAGCATTTATCATGCTTCAGTGTACAGAATTCAGCTCTGCAAGAGTGCAAATTTTAATCAGTAATAAGCAGACCTCTTGTTGTTCTCACAAAAGGGAGGGGGTGCAAGATTGTTTTGTGTAGGTTCAAAAAGAGCCTCAAATTGATCTGGGACCCAAAATCCCAGGAGCTCAAGGTTCTGCACTAACATGCCTGCTCTGTGTCTCTCTGTCTAATGTGCTGCTCTTTGACTGGTTGGAGTCCCAGAGGCTATTTTTAGACTCATTCCCATGATAATAACAGCTAAGTCCTTGATATGCCAGGACAAAGAGCTGTAAGAACTATCTTGTATTGTCTGTTAATGTGGACAGCATGGATCGACGCTCCTGTTTTTCAAAGGGCAATGCCCTTAGCCATATGCTTTTATCATTTTAGTACAGCACAATTGGTTTAGCCTAAAACAGAAACACACAGACACACAAACACACACTCACACACACATCACTGCATGATTGTCCTTTTTGTCTTGCTGGGATTGTGAAGGCTTGGATTGAACCTGCTGGGAAGCACCGTGCTCCAACACAACACAAATTATTATTTTTTTCTTTGCACCCCATTTTTGTGCTTTCAACATAAAAAATAAAAGCACACTGTGTAGCCTGGTGAAAATTCGCTTTAAGATTACAGGTGTGGACTACAGAAATCACATACTGTAGATGCATGCGGTGAGGAAGGCCAATAACATTCACAGCTTTCCAGGTTGTTCCCTCTGTTGTTGAGCCTTGTTGTTTGACTCTTTGTTGTGGTCAGGAGTTACATGCTTTGATATGCTTATAATGTGTAATGTTGTTATTGTGAATTCTGGCTGCCAACCAAATTTCACTCACCAAATTATACAATAATGAATTAATTTGAATTTAACTGAACAAAACTGAATTGAACACAGGAGCACTGGAAAAATTACAACAAATGAGACAGCAATATTGTCAGAAAATTAACTGGGAAGACATGATCATAATCAGTGTGAGGAGAAATAACGTACATATGTATGACCCCAGCACATACAAACCTCGGATGTGAACATCATGCTTTGTCATCATGACCATCTGATTATTAAGTTTGTCTCTTTTTGGCATTCAGGACATGAACCAAGTTTCTATATGCATATTTATGCCTTTGATCCAAGAGAAAAATAAATAATAAATAAATAAATTCATTACATTTTACTACTTTTCTGTATCTATTTAAATCTGTGTACCTTCACAGGCCTTTATTCTGATTTCCTATTCTGAAATGAAAATTGGAAAATGAAAAACGGGCTTTTTTTAATTGTCAATGTTTGTAACAATGTTTTAAAAATGGAAATAGAGCCTTTTACAATTTAATTTTGTCCTGAGAATGTAATTTTGTGTAATTTTGTTTCCTTATTATGGATTTTCATTTAGTGAGTGAAACATCCAGTTTCCATTACTACAAAATGCGAAATTGGGGCAATTTTAAATGATAGTTGTTATCAAAAGGTGAAGAATTTATGTAAGTATTTTCAGCTATGATTTTTAGCCAAAGTAGCAGCAGGTTGGGGTAAGAAAATTCGTGTCGGCACCGAGGGGTGCACTGCGTGCCCCTAGCTTAATGCCCCCCCCCCCCCCCCCCCCCCCCCCATACACACAGTGAACCAGTATCAAGTTTGTTACTCAAGTGTGATTATTTTGTTTCTATAAAATCTCTACTTTACATCACTGATTGGATAATAAAACCCAAATAAGAAGTGTGTAGTTAAACCTGCAATGCAGACCTTTATATGAATAAATAAATGAGTGTCCGTTGCATTCAAGCCCTTGTCAAACAGGTTCACAGAATGCTGAAGGTTACCGAGTCAAACACAAGACATGTGGTCCCAAGCTCTCACTTCTACACTCCTTACTTGCCACCCCAACATAACAGTGATTAAAAAAACCTAGCATACATTATAGCCAAATTACTTATTTTGTGGTCAGGGATTGATATTTTTAATGGTTGGACCTTTCCATTTTGGCAGATCTGTCTGATGAGATTAAAGTAACTATGATCATAGGGCGATTAGACTATTGTGGGCAACTATTGGCTGTCAGTAGCATCTGTGTCCATATGAGGACATTTATCATATTCAGTTAATATTTCCAAAACCATAGCCTATGTGCTGTTAATATGTAGGCTACAAGGTTTCTATTTCTTGTGACCGGAAAATTATTGTTTGCAGCTTTTTGTCAGTAGGCATATTTTCAACCAAATAATCAATAACAGACTGTGCATAGCCAGACCTATTCCACACTTCTATTAGTGTAATAGTGTAATAATAACTCTCCTATGGAATTTTAAGCCAACAACACGCCACCAACAACTTTTATAATAGGTAGGTAGAGCCCTCGAGATGTGCTGTTGTAGGCCCAGGTGCTATGCTAGCTTTGATTATTCATTTGGCCACAGGATTAAGCTACTGCTGACAGAATAGTGGACTTGATAAACAGAGGATGTGCAATCATTTTGCAGCCAATGAAAAGTTTAGATTTTGAGAATTTACATGTGCGTGGATAGGCTATTAAGTTTGATAAAACAGTCAGGAGATTACCCTGCATATTGTAGGCAGACCACTGTTGTCTTGCACTAATTCTGTGCTTATTTATAGACTGAACATAGCCTTTGAATAACTAAACTGCCAATGTTGTAGCTGTTGTTAGTAACATTGAAGGGTTAGGGTTAACATTAATCTAGATAGGAGGTTCCATATCAAGAAAAATTAAACTTGCAAATATAAAAAAACAGAATTTCAGGCCTTTTTCTATAAATTCTATTTTGTGTCAGAAAATGCTTTGATATCCATTTTTTTCAAACAGACTGACAAAACCATTTTTAAAGAAAGCCCTGTTTTTTGTTTGAGAGTAAGAAATCGATTGAGACAAAAGTACACTGATTTATTTAATTGGACCTTTTGCAGTGAAAATGTCAACTTCAAAACAATTATTAATGAATTGGTCTGTTACTACAGGTACTAACTACTCATGGCAGCTCCCATCACACATGTGAATGATCTCAAGAGTGAGAGGTTGCCATTTAATAAAGTGCAAAATTTCCCTTGGAAATGAGAGGAAACTAAATAGGCTTTTTGAAGCGCAGAATTATATTACTGTATATAAGAACTGTATATCAGCAAGCCTTTCATGCATAAGATTTCTTCCACAAATGCTTTCTCTTGTCATGTGGGATTGAGCAGGTGAACCCAAATGCAAACACTGTACTAGTAGGTAATGGTGAAATAAGTGAATAAGTCTTCATTTGCTTGAGCAGGTACAGATGGTGAGATGGAGGCTGGCTGATGTTAGGGCTGAGGTGAGGGGGAAGAATCTGAGAAATGTCCAATTTCTAGGATGAGAGCTGACTTGGCGGGCAAGCAGGCAGGTATTCCTGGAGACAGAGAGAACAGGTGTAAGGCAAGCTGCAGGCAGGCAACCAAACTAACTAGCTAGCAGACTAGGCAGGAAGGCAAATAAACTATTTTGCAGGCAAAGCAGACAGGAAAACAAACAGGAAGACAAACCGTGAATGGCATGGCAATTCGGCAGGGACTGGCTGTCTGTGCAATCTCCTTGTAGTGGAGTGATGATGGCTTGATGACAGGCAGGTGAGCTGATTCCATACTAAGCAGCAGGTGTGGAGGGAGAGAGAGCCAGAGAACAAACACGCCTACACCACACACACAGACAGACTGAGAGGAAAAACACCAGGAAAACACAAGGGCTAGGCTATGATCTTTTAAATCATTTTAAATCTACCAGAATGGAAAAAAGATGACTGAGTTGTTTTTTCTTTTTCTTTTTTATGGTCTTTAGCCTGTATGTTTTAACTTCAGGCTTTTGTCTTCAATATAATCAAAACAGTCAGTCAATATGTCATTAGGCAGTATAGCTGGGTGTCATGTCAGGTCAGCCTGAGGTCAATGTGGATATTAACTGTCTAATTTCTCATTCTGTTTTCATTGCTCAGCCACTCATGAAATTCAGTGCTGTGTGACCCCTGAAAATGATGAGGAGGATGAGGAAGACTGACGTGTGTACATACAGTAAATCTGCAATGCAAATTTGACTGCTGAAGGTAATGGAGTCATTATCTTGCAGTAGAGCGTCTGTGTGTATGCTGTGTATACATGGGTTACACAGCATTGTAAACCACAGGGATCAGAGAGGAAAAAGGGTTAATTGACTGTTAAGCCTCCATGCTGTAGAGATCAAAGACTTTCAAGTCTTATGATCACAATCAGCACCTTCCCCATGCAAGCTGCTGTTAGAGCCTCTCGGGCAAGGTCACCGCTAACAGAACTTTGGATTTGTTAGGATTTCAGCTGTCTGTATGTATCTGTGTGCACCTGTGTGTATTAGTGAGTGTTAGCAAGAGTGACACTGAACAGAGTCTGTGATCTGACAGTAATGGCAGCCCCGTCCTGGTTAATTAGATTTATTGGATGCAAATTAAAAATCCAAAATGTATGTGTTCATCATTTGCACGCTTTTTAATCTAGCATATGAGAAGTAACAATGCCACTTCATAATAGGGAATCCTCTGAAACGATTTAAAGTCTAACTGAAATCACATTTAATCATCTTTCTTTGCAGTCAAAATAATGTCAACATGTTTTTTTAAATGTATTGCTGATTTTGTATAATTTGAATGAAGAAAAAAGGTATTTGAAATAGATTGAAAATGCTCCCTTTTGTCTCAGATGGCTGGGCAGGAGGCTTGTTCGATTAGGTTGCAGGCTAAGGCTACACTGTACAGAACCAAGATAAAATAAACAAACTGCTGTTAAAAGTCATGGACAGACAGTGTGTTACTAACAGGAATTTTGAAAAGCAATGACCAAATCAGCATCTAATGGGTCCAAAATGACATTTGTTTACATGCGGTTTAATGTGTTGCAACTGAGCAGCTAATTAGCTATCAAGCTACTAACTGACGTTAGAGGTGCACTTTTCTCCAGTGAATGTTTGTTTGGTGGCAAGCTAAGGTGCAGGACAAGACGTGTGTTCATGTTTATAAGTTAAATAAGAAGGAGACTTTAGCAGAAAAGCTAATGTGGGTTGTTGTTCAGAGTCTCTTGGCTCTTGTGTTGTGTAGCCGGCTGCTAACAGGCTCAGTGTGACTGTCTTCTCTGCCTATGATAGAACTTATCATTATCGCTTTATGCAAGATTTGATTTGCTGTATCAAAATAAGATCTCCAGCTTATGTAAGCGAATAGCGGAACAGCATTTAATCAAAATAATGTAAAACAGAAATCAAAACAATTTCAAATATAAATTTCTCCCTTTTGGTTTCAGATTATTTTTCTCAAAGGAGAACACAGGACAAGGGTTTTACAGCGAAGATATGTGTGCTGTAGTAGACAAAAAAAGGCAATTTAATTTCAGTTGGACTTAAACCTGCAGTGCGGAACTTTTACATATAAATGAATGTCCGTTATATTCAAGCCCTTGCCAAATATGTCCACACAATGCTGATTAAGCCTATCACCGCCAGATAAATCTTTCTATATTTCACAGTATACTGGAGTTCTTAATCTGGTGTTGGGTTTGACATTCTCGCACTGGCTGGATGAATGCATACTGTGCATGCACTATGGCCAGAGCATGTGCACCAGAGACTTCCACCGGCTGAGCCAGCTAACTTCCGGTTAGCTCTCTGCTAACTTGAATGGGGATAAAGTAAATAAATCGTGCAGCTCTTATGTGATTGGACCGAATGGTTCTAATAGTGAAATTAGTCATTTTGCAGGGGCTGTATGACGCTCAAAACTCCTGCATTCTAATGGTTAATAAATAGTTTGCTTATGCTTAATAGATCAGTAATGCACCATTAATGAGAACAACATTTTGGTTGCCAAGTTGTGAATAATCTCTCTGTATGGTATTTATCCTCTTCCAGCAACACACTTGCTTTGTCTTTTTAGCTAGCTCTTTAATTTAGCAGGTAGACCCCTCCACTTTGGCTACTTATCTTCTAGGAAATGGTTTTAGGCATTTGGACCAAAATCCATTTATTAACAATGTCCATAAGTAATTAATATTGTGGCCACTTAACTGTGGACAGTATTTTGCCTACCCATGCATCATGAGCACATGCTTTGTGTTTCATCACTGTGAGATCCAAGTAGCACTTTCCCCCTTGCTTTTTATTCAATCTGCTAACATTTTGGTCAGTGGGTTGGAATCCCGCTTGCAGGGACCAATGACCATTAGTTTGTCTTGACTGATAAGCCTCATCATTTACCTCACCTGTAAAGCTTACTATAGCATAAATGAAATAAGGTGACCCCCCCCCCAATCCCCTTTTCCAACACCTGTTTTTGGAAAAAGACCTTTTGAAGATAACAAACACTTCAGACTAGTCCTCTTGGAAAGGTTTTCCTAAGGTCATAATATAAATTCCACATCTGTGTACTTGTCCAAATATGTTTTCAAGTGTAGCTAGTGTTTATCAGTCACATACACACACACTCTTCCTTATCAGACTCTTGGAAGCAGCCACAATTATTTTCTCTGGCAATTAGCATATTTCAGACTTTTTATCATTTTGAGCACTGCATCTTGATGTATTTGTGACATTGGTAATTCTAGGCTGCTTGACAGATAATTTGGTCACCAGGAGATGCATCCTAAACACTTTCATGGCTGACTAACTCTTTTACACACAATATGAAGGGACTTGAAGAAAGCCTGCCAACATTAACGGTACAAACAACCCAGTGCAACACTCTCTGCAGGAGCCGGTATCACACCTGATAATCAGTGTGTTGTGAATATGTAATTCTCTGGTCCTTAGATATAATACTACCCCTATACTTTTGCAGACTTATATTCCGGAAAAAGAATATTGTCTCATATTCAGGCCAATACAGTATACTTCGTTGTTCCTGATCCTGGTTGCTGAGACACCTGTGCCAAACTATCATGCTGGCAGTAGCTTCTCTTGTTTTGTATTGGCTTCAGCAAAGACCTATAGTATATAATGTTTTTTTATAATGTAAGATGAACTATAATGTTTTCTAAAATCATGCCTGTGATGTCTTCTCTGCACTTGGGTTCTATTAATCAACTTCACAAACGTATTAACAGCAGATTATGATTACTGAAAGGATCTTTTATTATTAACTTAATAAGCAATAATAATAAACCCATGAGCCTTTATTATGACTTTATTAACATTCCTAACTGAAGACTTGGTGGCTTAAACCCATTGGTATCTTTTGGAGGAAGCTAAACACCAAAAGGAGTTTTTCACAACCTGCACCCCAAAGGTTGTTCTTTTTAATAGCTCATAACATCCTCTATAAAGCATAAGTTAATGGTTTATAACTACAATTAATTATTTGTCACAATTGTTTAATTATTTAATTAATAAAGTGACTAGTTGCACTCTATAAGTTGCATGATCCTGCTTCATGTGACTGGATTTGTATAGTAGACCTTTCTGACTGCTGTAATACATCTGTATGTGTGAAAGAAGGTGATATGTGTGAGTGAAATGTAGGTACCAGTGCATTTCTAATCCAGAGGTCTACCAGGAGTGCACGAGCAAGAGAGAATTACCATCTGTTAGTCCTCTGCCAACATCCAACACAGTACTAACCGTCTTCCTCATGCATAATTACCCCCACACACACTCCATGAGGCTGATTCTTCTCCATGAGGTTGCCTCAGCTCATTGCTAAAGCCTGATTTAGCAGCAGATTACAGAGTTAGATTAACACAGTCAAGCATCAGGAATTGCTTTTGAAAACAGACCCCAGTTCAGTACAGACCTGTTTCCCCTGAAGGATCAGGTCTGCATTCAGTAAGGCTACACTAAGCTCTACTGTGGGATGAATTACATGGGCATAATGTGAATTAAGTTTAAACTATTGTTAATCATTTCCTCCCATCCAAGATGTTACATGTTGTTTCCATAATTTGACTTAGCAGGTACTAAATTCACCAAATTCACCATTTCTTGGGGAGTATATGTTTCTGTAGCACAGAAGGCTGTGGATTGTCAAGAGAGCATAGATGGAAAGTTGGTGTGGAGTGTTGCACTGTATTGGAGTTACAACCTATATAGTCTGTCCTGTTAGTCCAGTCACATAATGCTCCGAGTGCAGGTGTCTGCAGGCCCGAAGATCCTGCAAGGAGTCTTCTTTCCACTGCTTAAAGAGTATATCTGTCTGTCTGTCTGTCTAGACATTTTCACTTCACAGAGATGCTGGGAGACTGTCAATTGCCTTTTTTGTCACGTTGACAGGGTAACCGCTGTTTTTCAGTGCTGGTTCTACATGAACCCTGGTTTCAAACTGAACTGAAGGCTCACTTAATTGAAAGCCAGACATAGAGAGGAGAAGAGATGGATTCTGCTGAAGAAGTATAACTAACTAGGATGCAAAGATAAAGAAAACATCTATCTTTCTTTATCTTTGCAAGAAAGAAAGATGAAGAGCTTGTTAAGTATGCTCCTCCTGTGCTTTTTAAATATCCCTGCTTTTTTATCAGATGAGAAGAAGTCTTAGTGCCTGTTTCCTTTTCTCTCTGTCTCTCTCTCTATTTCTCTCTCCGTCAATTTCAAAAGCCTTTCTTCCTATCTCCTGATCTTCATTCTTCTCCATTTTATCCTTTTCTGCCTCTCCCTTTAATTCTTGAGGCAGTCAAAGCAGAACAGACAGCATGCTCAGAGAACAAAACAGAGTACGTTGTCAGTGAAACCGAGCCTCAACATTTCACCTCTTGTCTTTCTAGTTGTCTTTCCTTTCCTTTTCTGATTCTCTCTCTAATCAAATGACCCACCTTCCTTTCAGTTCTTTTTGGAGGGATGTCTCACTGCAGGGACTTTTATATTTATTCTCCTCCTCTCCTCTCCTCTCCTCACTGGAGGATCCTCTGCAGTGTTGAGGTGTGATATATCATTCCCCTGGGCATTCAGGGAGGCAGGTAGCCTGCTAAGGGTGTAGGTTCTCAGGTCTGTTGATATACTGATAGCTGTAGGGGATCTTCAACTGCTATTTAGGTGTGCTTCTCTTCTGTGTATGTTTGGCTGTGTATATGTGAGCACCGAGCAGGCTATGAAGTTCTCAGTTATTTATTTCACACATGCTCATTAGTATACAAATGACTCACAGGAATGTATTTGCACACTGTAAACATACAAAATATGCAAAACACGAATAGTTATTGTGTGCTCTGCTTGCATACATCTCGCTCTGTTTGTTTCTATCTTTCTGTGTTACACACACACACAGACAGCAGACATGCGTATGGATATGGATGACTCATTAACTCAGCTCTTGCCATGTATCCCTGATTGATTGATACAGATAGATGGAGAAAGAGGAAAAAAGCCTTTCCTATATTCTCCCTTGCCATTCTCCCTCCCCCGCTTCCACACACACATACACACACACACACACACTCCTCTCTCCCTATCTCTCTTTACCTCTGCGCTCACACTCCTGCTCTTTCTCTCTCTCTTTCACACTGCCTCAGCATCTCAGAGCCACCGGCTGCAGGCAGTATTAACAGTGAGGTAAGAGACTGTTTTCACACACACACACATACACACACACACACAGCGCAGAGTGGAGCCAGCACTGACGCGCAAACACACAAAAACACACAGACGCGCGCGTAGGGGGAAAACGAGGGGTGGACGGAGACTCCAGCTATAGTATGTCCACTGGCTACAGTCAGACATGTAGGAGGAGGAGGTGCTCTGCTCGCCGTTCCATGTCCGCTTCAGTCCTCTAAGCACCTCCCATCCCCCCCTGAACGCTCGCTCCCTGGCTCTGCGGTTGCTGAGGGGCTGGCTGGAATGACCCGGGAGAGCGGGAGACACAAGGAGATGCGCTAGAAGGGGCTGCCAGTCGGGAGGACTGTCTGATCCTTGATCCCTTCTCTTCTCCAGCCTGACAGCTACACAGCAGACCTCTGATCTGCCCCACAGATGCATGCCCATATAGGAGGGCATGGCTGTGTAGACCGAGGGTCTTCATCAACCACAGCCACAGAGAGAAGGACCACCACAGAGACACGCAGGTAAGAGGCAGCACAGCTGGGGCTGCTCTGCTGGATTTCCATCTCTATTGATCTGCACAGATGTGAAAGAATCAGCTATGTGTGGTCAGCGATGTAGATCACTCAGCTCATTTAATTCTTATCCATGTTCACCTATTGGTTTGATTATTTACTGAGGGTTTTGGTGTTTGTCTTGTTTGTGTGAGCCTGCTGCGCTGCTGTTCTGCATGGCCATTGATTAGAGGGGAGATGTGGATGAGCACTGTGGCAGCATGATAATGGAACATGTCTCCTGGAGGACATGGTCCGATATCCATCAGATGTCTGGGGAATGTCAGTGGGAATAGAGAGGGTACAGCAGGGAGGTCGGAGGAGAGGGGAAAAGAGAGACAGACAGAGAGACTGAAAGTCCGTGGCATTTCATATAATTTATGTGAGTGCCATATCCTGTGGGCTTCTGCCATTTTAGGGGGTGACCATTTGGCTTTGCTTTTCCTCAGTGATTCATTTGTAATTCATATATTCATCCCACACTCCACATTTGGCCAGTTTTTCAATTAAAGTCTAAAGGCTATATTTCATGGTGTGGCAGGGTAGCTGAGAGTGCTTATGTTGAAGAAATGCCATAAAGGAGTTTGCAGAGAGGGTGCTTAGCAGGAGTGCAAGAGGAGCCCATAGGTGTATGTGTGGTGCTACACCAAGCCAAGCAGGGTGGAAGTTGGGGTAGAAGCCTGGTGACAGAGAGGGAAACTGTGATTTGCTGCATAATTAGACTGAACAGTTGCACACTGATGAAAAACATGTTGGAGCTGTGAGAAGTTCATACAGAGGATATAAGTGAAAATGAACACTGAAAATGTTACATAGCGCTGTCATATTACTAAAGATCTGATGTTGCCATTGCAGCTTTGAGAATTTTTGTGGCTGCCCCTGCAGAAAAAGGAAAAGGTCAGTTTACAACCTCTGCCCATGGAAGATCTCTCCCTTCAACCCTCCACTAATACTCTCAAGCCTCATTACATGACTCTAAAATGGTTATAGAGCTTTTCCTCTTCTGTGTCAATGACAGGGGCAGTAGCAGTCCCAAAGTGCAGTTCAGAGATTGGCCCATGGTGGATGTGCTTATTCAGAGGTGCCTGTGGCTGAGAGAGATGAGCTGTCCAGTGCCATTGCATGGAGCATACATCACTGAATGCAGGGCTATGGACCCAGGAGGAATCAACAGAAGGAAAGCCATTACTTAGATGACCAGGCTTCTCTGATCTCATCATGTGGCTGGGCAAGTTATAGATACACTGGACATGGGAAAATGGAGAGAAGGAGACAGGTAAAACACAGAGGCAGGCGGTCAGAGGAGGAGAGCACTCTCTTCAATGCCATGATTAATTCTAGAGGCGGTCCATTCAGCATATGCCAAAAAATATCAATATTTTCCATTACAAAGTGTGCTTCAGAGTGGATGGTGGCTGATTTAGAGGTTGATTTTAAAAGCCATATTGCAACATCTATCTAGATGCCACTCAGCCCGACCCTGGTTAGGCTGACATTTGATGGAGTGGATGTCTGAGCTTGATTACGTGTTCTTTTGCAGAAATTGCATGTGTAGGTTGATTGTGGGAGTTTTTTGATACTTGTAAATATATGCACAGGCATCATTGGACTTGAGGAAAAGTCATTATATGACTTCAGCTTCAGAAATGACATTTAATTATTAATATGCTGATACTGTGGTTATAAATGTATAATGAATGATCAGACATTACAGCCCTGAAATGATTTCTGTGACCTTGCTGTACATTGTACTTTCACATGCTGCTATTTTATCTTCTCTGAGAACTTCTGCTTAGTCATTGGGGAAAGCAGAACAGCCTCAGGGTTCTTGGGTAGAACAAATTAATACAACTTGTGGTGCCCGCCTTTGCTCAAGCGCACAAACAGATACCAACCTCTCATAATATGGCTCATTGAGATGTCCTGAATAACAGGACTACCACAGAGCAAAACCAAGCCTGGACATGCTTTCAAAATCCAATCAGCATCACAGTGGTGAGGTCTAATGCACATGTAAGAAGAGGCAGTTGGCAGAGGCTGGCAGCTCTGCAGAGGCACATAAAAGCACATTATAAAAACAGACTTGGCACTCGATAAAACCTACAGATTACACCAATTACAGTGGAGGGCATTTAAATGAGGGGAAACAACACGCATTATTTCAGTCTCACAAACACTTTACTCTGATAGTTAAGCACGAGTGGATAGCTCTGTTGCAAGACACGTGAGCACTCTCAGTCGTACACATGAATGCACAGACTCACACCAACTGCTTTCCCCCGCTGGAGTTAGTTTTAAATCTAAGCACTGATCTCCATATTCAGTCTTGTTAAGCTAAATGATTTTCGTCCAGCCTTTATAGCTCTGCACGAGTGAGATGGTGGATGTGGAGAGAAGTCAAAGCATAAGGCTGATTTAATCTATTTGTATTATTACTGTATCAACAAATCTTATGAAAAGACCAAATCCACCAATTAACTGATCCTGCAAGTTCTGCTGCATAGTTGACCTCTATTGTTGTTCAAAAACTATTAAAAGCACACCAGAGAACCACACTTACATTTTGGTGGCAAGTGTTTAATCATAATTGTCATAAGCAGCGTAGATTATTCCTTTCAGAAGTGTAAAATGGCACCACATCCCTGAGCATGCAAAGTGATGTCTGCTCAGTACAAAGCTGTGATCCTGAGATCAAAAATCGTAGTCGTGGAGTCATGTAAAGCTGCATTATACTGGCCGTGATTATCATAATGAAGGAATCAATGTGTCAATCAATGCAATGTTAATTCTTATGTGTTTTATAGACCTCAGTGGCACAGATCCATAAAGCTGTGGCTACACAGACAATACTGTGAGTAGAATTTAATTGTTATTGAATTCATTGTTGGTTTTGGTTTCTTCAGGGATTTTGTTGTTGGTGATGAAAAGACAAAATAATACCAGCGTATTTCTTTAAAACAGCTATAATCTATTTTTTTTATAATAGCAATGTATCAAATGACAATGTGTATGACAGAGGCGTCACTTTTATGATGAACCAACAGAGAGTTATCAGAGACTCTGCATCTCCCCTCGGCTTTACGGAGCATTATAGCAAGTTTCAGCTCATCGTTTAGCTGTACGGCCCATAACTTTACTGCTTTGGTTTACTCTCACTGCTCTCATAGTGTCATATTCAGCCGCGCAGGCTGCTGTTTTATCAATTTAAAAGGTGATGATATGTCAATGTTGCATTCACAACTTCCACTCCCCCCAAGTGGCCAAAAAATCAGTTAATGCAGGTTTAATCATAAGTTTTCTTGAAGTTCAAAGTGCATTCATGACCTTGGAAACAGCAGTTGATAAAACAGTCTCACCTCAAAATCCATCAGCTTATGTAGCTGTTGTGGAACTTTTGATTGTATCACATAAGCTCCATCAGCAGATGGAGTTTGCAGAGAAGAGCAGATTGCCAGTTGGACATGTAAATGTTAAAATTTCCATTTTTTTCAGGGCTCTGATAAGAATAGTTTTGAGAAACATGTTTTTACATTTTGGTTTTTGTATGGACTAAACTAACGAGATTCAACATGTTAATTAGTGAGCTTTAGAGGTGATAGTATACAACTATAAACTAGTTGTTTTCCCCAGCTTCCAGTATTTATGCCAATGGATGTTAAAGGACATAAAGAACAGAGATGACAGTGGTATGTATCGTCTTAGCAAGAAAGCAAATACACATATTTCGCAAAATAATCTCATTGATGTTCTAATTTTGGTGTATGATAACCATGATTACAATGTTTCTTACTAAAACCTTATTTCTCTTTGGTTATGTAATATTTTTACTCTTTCTACATTTGTAAAGGACTGAGTGCAATCTGAAATTGAATTACATCCTAGGAATCTTGTTAGAAAGCTTTTTTTGACCTTTACAGAATAGTATTTTATGATTTCAGAAACATGGCGTTTACTGACTGGAGTTAACAGTGTATTGCTGAAATATTACAGAAAGGGTTCCTTTTTGTCAACTACAACAACCAATGACTACATCCCAACACTGTAACCCTCATCCAACAATTCAATTTAGTTCCTATGGAAACCATTTGTATTTCTAAAGCTTGGGCAGATAGACAGACAAACAGACAGACAGACAGACGGATGGATGGATGGATGGATAGATAGATAGATAGATAGATAGATAGATAGATAGATAGATAGATAGATAGATCACTTGCTTGCTCACTTGCTCTCGTGGCAACCCTTGACAACCAGCTGTTTCTGGTGCTGTATCCGCGGGGCAATCTGGCCAAGCTGGAAGCCAGACCTCACGACACACATGAGAAAAAAAATAAAAAAAACCAAACAACCACAGTAATAAACTGGCAGTGTTACCGGGGCGATAAATATCTGAGTAACAACATGCATATTAATTGGTCTTTTGTGCCAGCACGTTTCTGAAAATTACGGTAGTGCTCCACAGAAGAGCAGTGCAGTGTGAATTCTTTAGTTAACTTGGCCAGGATCCCAAACTATCAACTGGGAAAAGTAAGAGGAAAACACTTGCAGCAAATGCAAAAATAACTTGCAAGATATGTTTGCGCTATAACAAGATTTTTGTCTTTGGTTTATGACTAGATATGAACTATAATGACATTCCTATCAGACTCAGATGCACTTTTTGTTTAGTGCCAACTAGTAAATGTTCACACGCTAACACACTAAACTTAGACGGTTAACATGTTAAGCATTATACTTGCTAAACATCAGCATGTTGTCATCGTGAGCGTGTTAGCATTTAGCTGTGGGTGTAGAGGCTTAGTGGGCATCCAGACAGAAAACAGCCCTGCGTTAAAACAACACAAGAGGCTGTGTTGCTTCAATGAAATACAATTAAGGAAGTCCAGCTTGAGAAACAGATCCGCAAATTTGAAGGTTTACAACTCTGGAGAGTTATGACAGTGACAATCATTTTATCTTTTCTCACAACATTTGCGAGGGAAACAGTAGAAATACAACATTCTCGTTGTAAAGCAATCTACCAGGAATGTTATATGTCACTTGCATATAACTGATTGGCCAATACAGGGCATTGTCAGATGATGTTGCATTGTAGTCCTGCAAAAATTGAGCCAGGTTTAACTTCTTTGCTAGATGACCCTGCATTTTTTTCCTCAGTGTTTCCTGCGTATACGGACAGGCCCCATTCAAATGAACAGGGGGCTGTGTTTTTTCAGTCAGGGCCAAAGTCAGTCTGAATGCGGCCTATGTCTTGTTCCTCATCATGTACCTTTTTCCCTGACACTGTGTTCATTTTGAGATGTACATATTGTCGCAATCCACTTTAACACATGGAGAAGGAAATGAACATACAGTAAACACCCTTGGTACAAAATCTCACTTCAAACTTCAAAATCTCTCAAGCCAAAAATGGAAGTCCACAGTTGAGCATCAGCCATTGCTGAAAATGTTCAGGGTCATGCATCATTTGGGAGATGTGTGCAGTGGTTGGGGGAAATCATTTGCATTTTCACACACAGATGCATGCGCACACGCACACACACACACACACACACACACACACATACACACACACACACACACACATACACACACACACACATACCAGACCATTGTCACTTTTGGGGACATTACATAAACTTACATTCATTTACTGGAGACTTAACCTTCTCCTCACCTTAACCACTGACCCAAAAATCAGCGTTTCACCAACTGGGGACGCAGCTTTTGTCCCCAACTGGTCTTAAGTCAGAAAGTAGCCTATGACAGACACACACACATACAGACGCAGATATATGTATGCTTTTCACACAAGCACACACATGCACGAAGTAAAAGCACAATCATTAGCACAAGGATCATGTTGATGACTTTTTTTTTCACAGGGTACAAACATAGCCAAGGGCCATAAAGCTAATTACATTATTAACTACAGTTTCATGTTCTCTTCTCTGTCACAGCAGCACTCCAAAGTCTGCTTCAAAATATCAGTAACATTTCATGGTTAGGTATCACCAAAATCCCATCTTGTCCACCTGAGTGTGTGTCTGTAAGTCTTACTGCAGCCATGTAGAAAACAGATGACTGCAGTGTTTTCTGCAGGTTCAGCCAGCAGCCCAGCTCTTTTTCTTCTGAGGTTATTATCTTATTGGTCTTGCTTTTCAGCACTTTTCATTTGTCAACAGCAAACAAATAAGGATTTAAAATGTACTATAGAAAGAAAAACTACATTTTGCAGGTGAGGACAATTTTAGAAAAATAGCCGGAGGGGAGGGGCTATACACAGAGGGAGAAGCTGTGTGGCAGAGATGACGTTACTGCAGGAGAAATTAAGAGATCTTTGAGGTAGACTGCACCGAAGAGCCATCAGGAGTCTCTCTCGTAGTCCGTACTTCATGTCCACACATGTGGAAATCCAGAATGAACTAAATCTTTCAGTACAGTAGGTCTTTCACCAAAGAAATGGGAGAAGTATTTGAAAACAGATAGATATATTTACTTAATATTTCAACAGAATTTAATGGATTTCTCTTACTCTCTCTCTCTCTCTCTTTCACTCTCCATCACCCTGATCTCCGACCTCTCTCCCTCTCTGGTCCTGTTGTGTTGTTTCTTACTCTTCATCTTCCTCTTAAAATCCGGTTCACATGACAGTGCAAAATATTAGTTTTTTGTTTTGTTTATATCATTGTTGTCATTTTAGAAACTTTGCTGATTTTTTTATTTTTTATTTTTAACTTTGATTTATTTGAGAATAATGTTCAGACTCTTGGGACCATAAAGCCAACTGAATACAATTATAAATGTTCCTCTTAAAGTTCATCTTAAGTTCACATTTTCCAGGCACAAGATTTTTAGCCAAAAGCAAAGGGACAAGCAGGATCTTATCTAAGCCTTAAGATTAACCATAAAAACAGTCATCTTTTTCCTGCTTCTGGCTTTGTTACCTTCAACACCTTCTCCATTCTCCAGTGCCTATTGCATATCCAGGACAATTTGGATAGAGAAGTGAATCATCTGTCTTCAGATAATATGCAGAAAATGAAAGAGTCTGATCAAGATAAAAAAGAAGCAATACATTCCTGGAGTCTGATGCAAGTCAGAGAAACGGACTGAGACAAGAAAAGAGAGGCACATAAGGATGTGCAGTTGAAGATGATTGATGATCTTATTTTTTTCCACCTGCAGAGGAAGAAACAACCTCCTAGAAGTGTTAGAAAGTAGGGCCTGACAGCACATTTCACATATTTTGAAAGGAGGTTTAAAACAAGTAGTATGAATGCATGAATAGCTTTTCAGTCATCCAATATACAACAACAATCCTGCTTCACTTTGGCTCAAGCTTTAAGAAGCCTCCTCTGATAATATTTTAATTGCCTCACAGGTGTTGCCTCTGAGGACACTAATAATTATTATCAGTGAATGTGGGGCATTCACTAACAAGCTGTCCGAAAATGAACTGCTTCACTCTTAAACCACATATAACTCTGTGAAGTGAAACCACGATATCAACAGAGAGCTCAGCACACTGCCGTACAGCTCTTTCATATTTCTTTAAATCACAGCATTCCAGTGGCACTGCTGCCTGGCTCACAAAGTATCACTTTTTTAATACCTTTTTATAAGTCTGAAATGAAACATAAGTATTTCTGTCTAGTTTTTGCAGCTTTGAGTTGATAGAGATTTGTGTTCAGAAGATCAAACAGATTCAGTATCAGTTACATAAACAGTAACAAGCAGGAAGACGAGTTTTACAGCAGATAGTTGTGTTTGTTCTATTTTTAACAATACAACCCATTGCTGTAACACAAAATTGAACCAGTTATACAGAAGAGGACTTTGACATACTGCTCACACTGCTGCAGCTTCATACGAAACAGTTTCGTCCACCACACAAGGAATGATTAGGGTCACATGTTCTGCACACTGACACACATTTACCATCATGATTACCATACAAATTTGTGGCAATCAGTCAAGTCAAGAAGCAGAAAAACATACCACTCATGTGTTTAGTATTCAACTGGGTTTCCCACAGGGGAAATGAAAAAATAATAATTAAACAAGCAAAATCAATTTTCTAAATAGCTTAAAGGAAGTTTAGCACATGATTTTGCATTATATTGCAAAACTGATCTTGATTAATGGGAGCTTTGGGATTATCGTATTGTCCCTAGTATTTTTCAATTTAATTCAATTCAATTATGACAATGATTCAATAAGATTGCAGTCAACCCTACATATTTCTTGCTTTAAGATTAATTGTTTTCAATTGTGTATGTTTTTTTTCAGTAATTGTTTTACACAGTTTTGCAATTAAAATTACTCTGTGTGTTTAATCCCGACAACACTGTGTGCTCCATTTCGGCTATATGCAGATACTAGACTGGGTTTCTCTGTCTGTTGTTTACATACATTTACAGAAATGAACATATAAAAACTGATAAAAATGCATTAATAGATAAAGAGTAACCCAACAGGTGTGAAATACCAGCATCTGTGCTGGTAGAAACTGATTACATGCTGAAATGTTTCACTCAACCGTCCCCACTTTGACACTGACACTTTCATAAATTGTCATTAAAATAACACAAATTGCAACAGCAATTAGTTTTATGTTTACTGTAATTATTTTCAAAAGGAACAAATTGAACAAGTGAAATCTGGATTCACCTGGCTGATTGTGTCCTCTACATTTTTCAAAGACAACTCAGTTATACCCATTACTGTCCCATTTTAAAAGTGTCATACAATTAGAAGAATCCACACTCATTTGAATGTGTGGGATTCATCTCAATCTTCTGTTATTGTCTTTCTGTGGAGATTTGAGAGGGATCTGATGTTCTTTGATGTGTGTGCTGCTCCTTCCCTCAAGCGGTGCAAACCGAAGATAAAACCTCTCCTCATAATACAGGGCTTCACTTCAAAGGTGTGAGAATGAAACACTTTGACATACTGTGAGTGCTTACAGATGTGCAGATGTGTGTGTGTGTGTTTCATGAAGACATTGGTTAAAATTACTTTTCCTTCAATACAAATATTAAAAAAAGAAACATTGATTAGACTCAAACTACAAACCTGTCAGGTTCAGAGCCTGGTCTTAACCACAGAACCAGAGTTTTACAGTGATTTAAAAAGTTCTGGTTCTAAAACTAGTGCAGAACTTCAGTCCCACTGGACACATACTGTAAGAGCAAGTAAGTATTAGGGATGTGCAGGAGGGCCCAGTATTTGTATTTTTATCTATATTTGTTGAAACAACAAAATTATTTGTATTTGTATTTGTATTCAAATAAAAGTGGAAAGGGTCTTAAAAATCCTGTTTTTGTTTTTATCCCGCTTTTAATTTTAGAAACTTAAAGTGTTACCAGTGTTCATGAATAAACTACCTCATGAAGGAGGTCCCCTAACCGGGTTTCTAACTGGAGTCTCCCAGATCATAGACGACTGCGCTGACTACTGAGCTAAAACTTTACCCATTGTCTCATTGCAGACTGATTTCTAATGTTGCCTATTTATACACCCATAACACAGAGACATCACACCATGTAACATGTAAGGAAGAACTTCAAAGGTGCTTATTGCTTTGCACTTTTCATTTATTGCCTATTTTTTACAACATAACTTTGTGGAAAGGAGAAGTGGAACAACAGGTTATGGAGAGTCCGTTGGGAGCACTTCGCTTGTGTCAGTACCTCAGCTTTATCTCTGGGGAACACCCCCAACTCTAGGAGTGATGTCCAAATTAGGAAATGTGTATCATGTAGCAGATAGATGTGACTCCCCTGATTGAGACCTGCTGACAGATGTAACAGCGGAGCAGAGGTAGCAATGTAACTGACCTGCGTGCTGGTATTTGACTCTTTTTTTTTCTTCCTGAAAACAAATCATTTTTAAAATATTTGTATGAAACAAATATTCATAAAAAACCCAATATTTGTGCTTTGCTGAATAACGTATTTGTATTCGGGCACACCCCTAGTAAGTATATAGTTAAGTACGCTATAGAGATGATTCCCATTAATACCTATTATTATACAATACTTTAAGGTTTTAAAGGTGTAGTGTAAAATTAGCACTTCCATGTGAACTGAAACATTCAGCCATACAAGTGTGCATCTGTGTATTAGGATATAAGAATCACATTTGTACATCCATACATGTGTTAACGCAAAAAGTTTTGTGAGTCCATGTGTGAAAGTATGATTAGAAACAAATCACACCTACAGAGAATTATATGAGAAGATGAGAAAAGATGTAGAAGTGCATGTGCATAATTGTAGCTTGAATCACAATGATACTTTATACACACACACACAAATAGATTGTGAGTTTTGCATGTGTTGTGTTTCACATGAACTGAAGATATTAACTGAATGTTTTTCAAGCTTAATGTTGTTTAATGTCTGTAAAACTGAGGAGGGGATCAGCTTCCTACCAAAAATTTCACTGTTTTTTGCCAAAGTGAGAACAGTGTGGGTTATTTCACAGGAGAGATTTCTGTATTTCGTGTTTTTGTCCTTGTTTTTCTCACTGCTTTGAAGTGGGTGGGAAGTTATATACTTCCATGAATCAATCATGGATTTAGCAACATTAGAATCAAAGCTCTTGACATTTGTACGGTTGGTTGCCTGGTGATGTTGCCTGCATTTTCAATAAAATCTGATCAAACTCCACCTATACAGTCCTGCTTGAATATTTAATATTATACAGAAATATCTGAGATTTAAAAGTGTATTTTCGAGGACTCTCAGGCTTAATCTTTACTGTATCTACTTGCAGTTGCCAAGTACTGTATAGCATATAAATGAACAGACTGCAGTGCATTCTATGAGCCCAGACATGTATCATGTAATCCCTGGGCTGAGTCTGGCTGTGAACTACATGTTTTTCTGTCTCTGTCAGCTGTCAAATGCAGGTAAAAATGCCATAACCTTTAAAATTTCATCTGAATACTTTCCCACATGTATCCACCGTATGTTCAATTACAGCAGGTTTTGTATTATAGTGCAGAGCAGAGAATGTGGATTCAGTATGCTACTAACTTAGTCAATTCCCCTGCAGATTATCTTGCTTTCTTGCATAAATCCCTGCCAGAATCCACTGTCATTACAACATATCTATGTACAAACAGTAGCTACAACTTGAACAAAAAGCACTGATTTGTAGCTGAACTTCACTATGTCACTTTGCGTTTCAATCAGACTGATTGCTTGTGTAACTGAATTGTTTTGAAAAGCACACAGACAGGGTTTATATTCATCTGCAGACTGTTTCGGGGGCAGCAGCTTTCAGCCCACAGGTCTGTGAGCATGCACACAACATGTTTTGTGTGTGTGTGTGTGTGTGTGTGTACTCATGCATGAGTACGCTCACCTAGAGCTACCTACGGAGAGTTATTAGTGTAAGAGAGATTCTTTCCAACGCTCCACATGCACACACTCACACACACATGCACACACTCAGGCTCACACACAAAGCTACAGCATGGATACCGCGATTGTGAGGGCGTACATTTATTCTCTTCAGAGAAGACTAATTTAAATTTTTAATGGATTCAGACTCTTTGAGGAAAATAGAGAAGTGGCTTCACTGAATAACCCCTTTACACCCCCCCAACACCCCTCCCACCTCTAGATTTCTATAACCCTGAAGGAAGGATGCAGCCCTATATGAACATTTAATGTAATTGGACACACTAAATGTGGTATTATGCAGAACATGTCCTCACGTAAATAGCACTCTGCCATGCATGAATGACTGATTTAGTTTGAAACCTCGGTGTTCTCTTGCTTTCTTTTCTCAAATGTTAACTTTCAGCACAGTATCCTACACCAGATTTAGACAACAAGGTTTACTGTGTGTGAGTGTGTGTGTGTATTTGAGCATGTGCCAGATCCATCTATCGTGCCCATTTGATTGTTATGTAATCCTTTGAAGAGGAAAGATTCTAAATCCTCTTTATGCATCATAAAATTACTACTTACTGTAATAGGATACATTATTGATTGCTGTAGATAAGTAAGTAAATAATATTTATATAGCACTATTCAAAACAGCACTACACAGCATGAAAACAGCAAGTAAAAATACAATTATAAAACAAAAACAGACACTCAACAATAAAAGCAATATAAACAACCAATAGAAAATTAAAAGACAAATAAAACCAATAGGAATTGCAGAGCAACAAGCTAATAAAAACGCCAGCCTATACAAGTGGATTTTTAAAAGTTTTTTTTAAAATGTGGTACAGACTCAGCTGACCTGACAGTGAGGCGATTCCATTGTGTTGGAGCTAAAATGGTAAAAGCTCAGTCCCCCTTTGTTTTCAGCCTGGACTGTGGGACCCTTAAGAGCAGTTTTTCAGAAGATTTGAGTAATATTGGTGCAGAGTTCTGGGCTATCTGTTCAGAAATATAAGAGGGTGCCAGATTCACATGACATATAAAGCTGGTTGTCATCTGCATAACAGTGGAAGGAAATAAGCTTAACCTGACAAATAATATCACCAAGGGGGAGCATATACAAGCTGAACAAAATGGGACCAAGGATTGAATCTTGTGGGACCCCACACGACATATGAGCCGATGATCATCATCAGTAGCCACACTGAAAGATCTCTCTGTAAGATATGAGGAAAACCATCTGAGGGCAGTTCCATCTATGCCAACCTGGGGCTTTAATCTATCCAGCAAGATGGTATGATCAATAATGTCAAAGGTGGCAGACAGGTCTAACAATACTAAAATGGAGTGATGACCAGAATCTGTATTCATAATGCATATCATTAGTGACTTTCAGCAGAGCAGTTTCAGTACTATGCAGCTGGCGAAAACCAGATTGAAATGGGTCAAGAATGTCATTAGCTTCCATTATGTCCAGTAGTTATTTAGCAATAGCCTTTTCAACGATTTTTTGAGACAAAGGGTAATTTAGAGATTGATCTGTAATTATGAGGAAGCATTGGATCAAGACCAGGTTTCTTTAAAAGGGGCTGAATACAGACTTCTTTGAAATAGTCTGGGAACAAACTGGAGGCCAGAAGATAAAGGGCAATGACTTCTAATACCTCTTTGGCCACAGGAGGATAAGTGTATTTGTGACACAATATCAAGCATATTATTCAGAGCAATGGGGGTAAATTCACTCAGCAATGTGGGGGAGACGTCTGGAGTTATACATGAGGTAGGAGGCATTATAGAGGCTTTGATACCCTTAACATTCTCATCAAAATAAGCTAAGAACTTATCACAGTGTTAAACAGAGGAGGCTGAAACAGTTGAAGGAGCATGGTTTACAAGTTGATCAATGCTGCTAAACAGAATTCTAGAGTTATGCTTTTTTGCAGCTATGAGGTTTGTAAAATACGTAAGTAAATATGTAACTCTCTGACATGAAGGGGGTGGACTTATAGGTTAATTCTCTCCCACCCTTGTTCTGCTCTTCTACATTCTCTTTTCAGATGATGAGTATCATCACTTACCTAAGGTGATGGATTTGACTGGCACCTTGACCTTGCCCTAATGGGAGCAATATAATCTAAAACTGATGGACATAAAACATTAAACTGATCAACCAAGTCATTTATATGATGAAACTGAGTTAAGCTGCTACACTGAGTAGGGAAAACAGAGGAAAAATTATCAGCAGATCTCTCATTAAGGATGCACATTTTGGGGAAGGAGCAGCTACTTGAAGGGCAATATTGAACAAGACAGTTTTGTTATCTGAGACAAAATCTTTCAAGATGAGGAAGTTAACAGATGAAGATAAGGTTCCCCCATATGGTTTATAATAAAACAATCTGCTACAATAGATTTGTATAAACAGATTAAGTACTGCTCACTTTTGTTGTTTAATTATAGCTTTAAATATAGATTATTAAGTTGCAAAGCTGAATGGGAAGTTGTAGAAAACGTCAACGGGGATCATAACCAACACAACAGAGTATAAGGAGCACATATTTGTGTGCAATGCAACATCAGTGCTTTTACCAGGCCAGAGAAGCTTTAACATCAAGTGATTTACCTACATAGAGTTACTGGGATTTACTACATGGATGAACAAATTAATGATGAAAATCACAGGTTTTTGTCCAATTCGTCAGGCCTTTATATACACACACATTTGTTTGTGTCAGTGCTGAAAAAATGCATTTCAAATCCAGTTTCTCTCATCTCAAAAAAGTTTTAAGAAACCAGCGGAGATTTATTATGTACTGTCTAATTAAGTAATATTTTCTTTCATTGTTTTTCACCAAAACACATTGTGTGTATCCTTAAGATCTATCAAGCTTGTTGAATGTGTAATCATGCATATGAACAAAACAGTGACCCATTTATAAATGCATTGCCCCACAGCACTACTTGTGATCAAAAAACTAATGCTATGGAGCAGTTTTTTTATGAGTGGGTCCCCTGTTTTGTTTCTATTGTGCATACACACAAGGATGCATGTGTAGGTGAACCTGAGTGACACAAGAGACATTCCTGCAGTACAGTAGGTGGCTGTCATGTGCCAAGAAATGCAGCAATGCACCAGAAAAGGCAGGGAAGAAGAAGACTACTAGCTAGTAAACATGGATGTACTGTAAACAATGCAAAAAAAAAGGATGAGAA
This sequence comes from Thunnus thynnus, assembly GCF_963924715.1. Taxonomy (NCBI): domain Eukaryota; kingdom Metazoa; phylum Chordata; class Actinopteri; order Scombriformes; family Scombridae; genus Thunnus; species Thunnus thynnus. Next base: position 13,434,851 of record NC_089525.1, on the reverse strand, counting down.
AGAAAACGCATTCAGTGTTTGTCAGGCCTCAAGGATACACACAATGCATTTGGTGAGAAACACTGAATGTAAACATAACTTTTTGTTATTTACAAGAAAACTCCACTGGTCTGTAAGCACATTTCCTGAAAGTGTTGTAGTCCTCAAAACACTAAGAGCATCATTTTATAATGTGCAGCACAACACTTCATTTGTCCTGCAAAACCATCACTCACTCAAAACATGTCACTCATGTCAAAAGTACATAACTTCATTGAGTTCACACCTTTTATCATCGCTTAGGTGAAGGCAGTCAAATGTCCAAAAGACTGTATGTATCAATTTGACAGAAGACACTAAAATTGTGTCTTTATGTCAATTTTCATTGAGACATACTGTACAGTAACCCAACAATAAAATCAAATATCCCCTGCAGCCAACTGAATAAACTTGTGTCATACAAAAAACAACAGTCTATTCTCACAGTCAGTGTTCAGTTTTCTTTCAGTACCTTTTATGTAACAGTAATGTAAAATAGAAAATAGAAAATGCACGTAAATGAAGAACTAATTAGAAATGAAAAACAAAATGTAAATCCCTCCCATCCCGATTCTTTGGAATCTAAGCACACCTCTCTATCACACCATTTCATCAGATATTTGCCTTTACAATACCCACCCTCCTTCACATGTCTCTAGCATGATGTTCTCACAGCAACGTGTCCTCTCTCTGCCTAATTGTCTGTGTCAGTCTCTGACTAAGCACCTCACAAACAGTACATTTTTACATCCTCCCATCTGTATGAGCATGACGTCTGCCTTGTCCATGCCAAATGACTGCGGTACCTTCGTAAAAACTCCCCCCCTGTGTGTAAATGTGTTTGAGAAATGATAACTGAGGAGCTACACCTGGAAAATGTATTTGATAACATGATAGGTTGCACTGAAATTTGAGAATGAACATATTACTGTTGAAATTGAAGATGCTTCTGTTTGCAGTTCTTTTTTACTGAAACCTAGAAAACATTTATGTTTAAAAGGTTATGATAATTGGTTTCACAGTAATATTTTGCATGTAAGGATTTACACAATGAGCATGTTGATGAACACATTTGAGAGTAATACAGATCATTACAAAAACAGTTTAGGGCTAATTAAATGCATCACTGGGTCATTTGAGGATATTTGCACTTAAACATTTGACTTCTGTATGAAAGCAAAAAGAAATGCTGTTGAAAGTTGAAACTATGGATTTGAGGATTCAAAATTACAGTGTTTTGAGTGTGCCAAAGCAACTGAGAAAAACGGTAATAATCAACCTACCGAACAGAAAAGTCTAGTTTAACTGTAACCACATCTGTAACTCCAGCCCTAAATCTATCCACAATTAATATTGTCAAGGTGAACTAAACAATATCACTTTGTTCTGTCCTTATCTGACTTTTGTTTGACATTTGGTCCTCACATACAGTACATGGCATTGCAACAGCACACACACACACACACCAAGACCCAGAGTGAGTCATGCAGGAATAAGGGTCATCCTCCTCTGATATCTCCTCACTTGGCGACATCAGGGGATGGTTACTGCCTTGCTGGATAGCTTTTAGGTTGATATATAAAGACAGAATTGCTATTGATCTTGTCTAGAAATTTTACAGCATCTAACAGATTGTGGTTTACACAGCTGAGGGCCACTGCTGAGATGAAGCTCTCGTCTGGTTAATTAATGGTCTGCAGGTAACGTGGGTGGCCCGGTCTCCAGCAGCAGTGGAGTACATTCTCTAGAGAAGGATCGAACGGCAATGAAGGGCACTTAGACCACCTGCCAGGAGACTGCAGTCATGATTAAAAGTCACCAAGAGTTTCCTCTGACTTAAACAGATTCATCACAGATGTGTTACTGAAATGTTACACTGCTGCAACCATGACTGATTGAAGACGCAAACCCACAGGTTGCACCGTATCCCTCTATTGCTAAACATCCTGCAGTACCTGCATCTGTATTCAAACAGAGTGCAAACACAAGAAACTGCAGATATGCAGTAAAGGACATGTTTGCTTATAATCTCAGTGTAGATGATGAAGTATCTTTCTGTAAGGAGTGTAACAGTGATAAATTGTGCTTTGCCCAGCGTATTTTGATTCAGCGACTGTCTCCAAGGTGAAAAGTCTGGATGCAGACAAATCCTTTGCTAATGGCCCATCATTCCTCTTGGGAATACAGTTAACATTGGCTCTGTAAATTATATTTTCTGAGTGTGTGTTTTCCTGACAAATATGCTGACAACACACAGCACAACAAATATGGAACATGAATAATGCACTTAGTAAATGATAGGGAAAAGTCAAAATAAGACAATATTCATGCAAAAGCCTGTTGGGATGCATGCATATTAAGCCTCGATTTGAATGGGTAAACTGTAATCAGTTTTCAGAGTTTGCTACAGCAACATCCAGACGCGTGCTCCATCTAATTTTGGCTAAAGCAGTTTCATCAAGCAGTGTTGTACGATCACAGCTGCTGATCTGCAGGCATTTGTCTTTTTTCCAGGAAACACAATGGGATTAATTATGAATTTTACCAAGGAATGAAGCCAAAAGAGTCTATGTGAGTGTCAGTGGTATACAATGCTGTGTTGCTATAGAGCACATTTTTAGTGAAAAGATTACAAATGGAAATATTCATGAATATGCCCTCAGTCCTGACTATCATTCATGTGAAGGTAAAAAATGCAGTTGGCCTAATCTTCATAACTTTAAGCTTCTCCACACTGAACATGCTGCAGTCTGATGAATACAGTGAAGCTTGCTGACATGTAAAGTGTTGTGTCAGCTTCACTTTGTCATCTTTGTCACAGTCGCCTGTTCAGCCATCTGATTATATTGTTTTCATATGATTATTGTCTCTGCCAGCTAACTTGGAAGAGAAATATGTTAATTTCACCCCAGTTTGTCTCCAAATTGTTCTGTCTCTGTTGGTAGAATTTGGCTGAAATTTTGGAGACACCCGACTGAGCATGTCAGTATTTGATCAGCTGATTAGATAATGGTGATTCATTTTGTTCAGTCATTTCTCAACCTGTTTGTTCTCATGTGAAACACTGAAACAAAGAAAACTGGTTTTGAAAATCTAATCTAATATAATCTAATTTTATCTGATCTAATCATGATCTTCATATGAATTTCTGTCAATAGATGTTTAATTTTTATTTTTTTTACACTGACTTCTAAACTGTATACACATGAGGGTGTATAAGATAAATAAAATTAACTGACCAAAAATACTGAGGTTCAAAGTTCATTCTTGACCCTGAAAACAGTAGTTGAGAAAACAGTCTCATTACAAACTCCATTTATTTAGTAGCTGTTCTGGTCTGGAGCTTTTGATCATATTACATGATCTTCATCAGCAGATGGAGTTTCCCCATGTTGCCATGGAATTGTAGATGTTCAAATATCCATTTTCATCTGAGCACTTTAAGAACTTTTTGCCCCCATTGGCTTATGTTAAGAAAGCAATCTCTCCACAAGGTCCATTTAGTTGCTGTTCCCATGACAACTGAGCTAATTCCTTCTGCTGATGAGGATTATGTGATATGACCAGAACAGCTACTAAATGGATCTGATGGTGGCATTGTTTTCTCACCATAAATTAATCATTGACTATAATGGAAGTTGCAGTTTTGTGATTGGAGAACTGTTCAGGAGTGGTGGTCTACCAAGTGATGGGTTGGATGATGATGGTGCTCCAGGTTTTATAATACGCTGTCACTGATGAACACATACACAAATGTTTTATCTGAGCTTGCGTGGGTGTTTCAGCATATGTTTACATAATTTATTGTGTAATTTATGTATTGTATGTTTTATGTATTTTAATATGTTTTGTGTTCAAGGTTGTGCCTTTCTCCTTGGGAACGATAAAACTGAAGTTGAAGATAATACATGGTCACTGGTGTTTGGGGTAACTAGGAGTTGGAAAGAACATTTCCAGTTTTCTAGTCACTGTCCAAATATAGCTCTGACTGTCCATCTGGTGTTGTTATATTCATGAAAGTTATTTAAATTGGCTTGAATTTAACAGGCATATTTTATGTCTCATTTCAGAAGCAGTCATGAAAACGTGTGCATGTCCTGCAAGTGCCAGTTTATGGAGCGTGAAAGAACGTTTTTTATTTATGGTCCACAAATGTAACCGGCATATCTTGTTAATCGCATATTGTTGGCAGTTAATGTAAATGCAGTACTGAATGTCATCTAGTATTCTGTTTAAAACACAAATATTTCTGAATATGCACATATAAAAACACTCCTCTCTGTTCTGACAGTGTAGTGGAAGTTGATAACTCAATTTTTTTTTTTTTTACAGAACATGTGACTAGTCTCTCTTTTGCTGAACGTCGTACTGGGCAAAGGTGGTGCTCCCGGCTAAAGGCTGTAATCTCCATCACACCTTGCTAGTGTGGCCAAGGCCGATAACTCCCTGCCTCTCAGGCTCATCAGTCTGGCAGACAGTAAATCAGTGCGGGTCCTTGCAGGAGCCCTAGAGTTGAGCTGCACGTAACAGACAGCACTCTATACTTACTACCTTCCTGCAGGTTTGCACCTCTGTCGGAGATTTGCTTGCTTTGTGAATATAAGTATGTGGATGAAGATGGTTGGGTATGTTCTCGAAAACACAAATTTTTTTCCACGTTGCTTTGCAAAAAGTCCAAAACGTCATTTTGATCATTTATGATGCAGGAACAGATAACAAGCATACCTTCCATCTAGAGGGAACACTTTCAGTCTCTCAGAAAAGGTTGCGTGATTACTTTGAATGCAGCTCCTCTGGTAGTCGTTTGTCAGAGCATCAGGGAGAAACTGACACACATTCCTTGTGTTTCTGCTGGTGCTGGATCCTGATGTGTATTTGCTATCAGTTTGTGCCGATGCTCGTGTGTGTGTGTGTTAAGTGGATTGCTTTCTGAGCCGGATGCAGGCGCCTGGTATGATAAAAGCTTACTGCTTCAGACAGACAGATGTTCCTCTTCAGATAGCGATCTCAGCACAGAACATGGCTGTGAGAACAAAGCTGTCTCCTGTGATTATGCTCCCTCCACAGCCTGAACCTGGGGAATACTTTGTGAACGGTACAGTCAAGACCCAGCTGATTGGAGTCACACAGAGTTAAATGATTAATGCATTTATGACAGTTTCTATTTTTATATCTACCACAGCGGCTGTTTGAAATTGATAAAAAAAATAAAAACTCACCAACTTATTTGCCTTGTTTTCGCTGTGAGTTTCAAAGCCCACTGAGATAAGAGAGTGGGGGATATGGCAGCTGGCAGAGTGGAGGCTGTTTTTGAAAAGGAGAAACTTCAGAGCCACGTTTAATCTCCACCTCCTTACCTAAATCATCCCCAGCAGCTGGGAGAGGAGGACCTAAGCAGGTGATTACCAAAGGTAGGGGCAAGGATGTGACTGAATCACACAAAAGAGACGAGGCCCAAAAATTTAACCAGAATGACACCAATAGAGTAAACAAGACTTGCAAACATTCACATACAGACAAAAGCACGCAAATAGTGTTCAGCATTCATCATTCATTGACTGACAGCTTCAGGGCTTTCTGGGAGTGAGAGCTCCTTTTCTGATAACTTGAGGAGAAAAAGGTGAGGGTTTCAACATCCTTCTGGGCTCCAGCTGCCACACAGTGATGCATTGTGGAGGAAGCCTTAATGTAACCACCTGCCTAAGGTTTTGGCTCTCAGAGGAGGCTGTAAAGCTAAGCTGTGATGGAAATGCAGAGAGAACAGAAAATCTCATTGTGTTAAGAAAACCTATTTATCTTTGAATGTACTGTATACTCACAAACCGAGCCAGTCACCCACAGAAATACACATTTGAAACTACAAGCAGTGCTTGATATCATTTTTTTGGTATACTGTTAATATCTGAAGAAAAATTGAAAACAGACATTAGTCTAAGTCAAAATTAAAAACGACTATACTGATATATCGTATTAGTATATCATTAAACCAAAGGTTTTTTCTATATATTACATGCTTTGTGGAAATATTATTCCAGGACTGAACATTTACATGATCACAACTAAAAATTTTATTTTTGAATGAACAAATATGATTGAATGCAGAATTGGTCAGACGTGCTTCATTTAGAACAACTAAGATTTTAACATAAACTGTCAACGACTAGATTGCTGTCCTCAAAGCAGTAGCCCATTGAATAAAAAGTTTCAACAAACACAGTGCAGTCCACATTACTATTTTTTTTTTTTTTAGACTTTTTTGTTTTTCTGAATTTGTATTCCACACACACACTGGATTTGAGAAGGGAGATTTGATGTTTTTTTAATCTGGCAAAAAAAAAAACCAAAAAACATATGATTATTGCATTGGGTTTTTCTCGTCCTAATTTTTTTTTCTCCCCAACTCATTCACTTCAGTTCAAAGATTCGTAGTCACTGACTATGTAGTGCACTTCAGTACATACATCAGTAAGTTAACAAATCTGTTGCATTCAGCACTGATTCTGACAGTTCAACAGTATGTTCAGTCTGTTGCTGGTTCAAGCTGTTAAGCTCAGTTTAGTACAAACCTGGGTCTATACAGGCAATGTTTATAAGGTCAATAGCTCAGCAGCTATTTACAATGGAGTTATCACATCATGATTGTTTCTGTTTATGCTTTCACAGCATTTTAGTAAGCTTTTAACAACAAAATAACAGACTGAGCCGACAACAGTGCCCTCAGTCGCCAGTGAGGGGACTGATTCAGTCAGTGACACTGGTGATTCAGTATAGCTAGTTCAGCCATTATTCAGTGTCAAAGAGTTATTTGTACATACTGAACACTTCTACTTATTATATGTCTTGTTTAAACTGTAAAGTTTAAAGCACATGCATTTCACATGCGAACTGTCCACATAACTGTTTGTTTGAAAGTCGTGGTGGTTTTGAAGGTTCCCAGTTTTGACAGACATATGAGACATATGGATATGTGTGATATACATTCTAGACTGGATTTGGACCCAGAATGTTTTTATTAGGCAACTGAAGTTTTATTTTTATTCTCTATTGTATTAAAGTGTGATGGTTTCCTGAGGTTATTGCAAGCAGTAAGCCACAGTGCAATGTTTGTGAGATAAATTTAAAGCTGTTAAGAGTTATTTTTACATTTACAATTCCTGGCATGCATCTTTCATGATAGAAAGCACAACAATACATAAATGTATGAGATATTCAAATCACAACAGAAGTGATCTCAGGCACTTTTCACACAGAGCAGGTCTTGACCGCACTCTTTAATTTACAGAGACCCAACATTCCCCCATGAGCAAGCACCTGGCAACAGCAGCAAGGAAAACTAGAAAGAAAAAAAAGTTATGCTAAAATTTGGGTCAGTATGCATATTGAATTTACTTAATATTTTTAGAGTGGTGTTGATGGACTCTGGAGCAGCTAGTTAGACCCAGAAACAAGTATTTGTGCTCAGCAAAACTACCTTTGGTAAATGGTATAAAACAATGTTTTATAGTGGTGAAACAGTACATACTTGCATCATCTAATGAATGAGTGGAGTGTACTTTGAGATACCCCCTCCCCCCAAAAAAGTATTTCACCCTAGAATACATACACAGATTTGTCAGCCAGAGATTTGCAGTCACAACTGGGACTGACCAGAGGAAAAGGGCAACGCTGACTTATTGATGCAGGGTGGGGGCATGACCTCTTCTGCTGCCGCTAATCAATGTTCACCTCAACCTTCAACATTTCCAGAAGAGCACAATCCCTTGTGTGCCAGTGTGACCCAACTGCTTTTCCATTCTCTCTGTGTACGTCAGTTTAGCTGAAATTTGTGATTGTGCTTTCTCCTGCTCAAATGAGAGGTGAGCTTTAGCGGTCCAATGCAGGTGATTTTAATGATCTTGGTTTTATGGTGCTACGTAAGGCATGGAGTTAAAGATGCTTGACAAGAATGCTGAGGAGGCAAAAGGATACAGTACACAGCTTCAACCCACCACCACCTCCTTTCCTAATCACAGCCCCCATGAGCTCCTCCCATTTCTTCATGTCTCACTGGAAATTTATGGTTTCTGCTTAATGCAGGCTGAGCTGCTTTGCATATTATCCACTCACCCCCCGGGGACAGCGCTATAGATCACTGTGTTTCTTTAATGGTTTGTAACTATACAGGTAAAAAGGGGAGAAGACTCAGTTTCTCAACCTGAATGGACTGTATTTAGTCACTGTAAATGATGATCAAGGATTAAATTGTGGGTTATGGCACATAGTTTAATCTTATGACCCTGACCAAAAAAGTCCAGAATTCAAGTATAAAAGTCCTTAGAATTAAGCCAAACTACTCTTTTCACTAATGAAACTTTTATCTCACTTTCATACATATTTTCATGTAGTCAAGGGCATAGAGACAGTGGGCCTAATTCACAAATAGTGCATACGCACAAATCTGTGCTAAAACCATGCGCACGAACATTTTAAGCACAAATCCGAGATTCATCAACATGTTCTTACCTGAATTTGTTCTTAATCTGTGAACAAATTTAGAACTGCCTTAGACCATGAGTACGCACAAATCATAAATGTCCCACAGTCTTACAAAATGATACAGTCAATATTTATTCAATGTAAGTATAGTATATTAGAACCACAAGTATTTAAAAACTGATTGGACCTAAATATACAACATTTAAAATTGTGAAATTGCTAATAATACACAATTTATTTACTAATTGTAAAATTAAAAGCTAAGACATTGTAATCCATAAGTGTTCCCACTTTTAGATGACAATAGCTTATATATCAGAACTTTTCAGTAGTGGCACAGGGAGGGACGCTCTGCTTTCACTACATTATGGACTGTTATGGATAGAGATGAAACACGATGTGCACCTGGCACAGCAGTAGAGATTTATTTAGATCAATTCCACGATCTACACATTTACCAACTTTTTATTTTGTTATGGATGTACTGCGTTGTGGTGCAACATGTATGCAGGCTGTATACATTATTCACTATCAGGCTCCAAACTGTTGTGCCAATGACATGTTTACAGCCAGATCTGCCTTTTGTGGCTTCTACCTCTGAAACTTTTGTCGGCATTTCACTAGAAGTTAAGTTTCTCTACATTTTTACCATCACGGCCCTCTTTGCAAAGAGTGACAGCTCTCTGCACTGCTACACTGCTCCAACAGAGCTTTCCTTATATAGAGAAATGGGGGTGTGGTAGTATGCTAATTACTGATAGCAGGCGCACACCTGTCATTTTAGAATGATTCTGATTCACTGACATTCGCACAGTGGTAAGAACAAAATTGTCTGGTGCGCATGTGTCATGAATCTGACGGTAATTTTGCATGCACACATTTTGTGTGCAAAGTAAGAAGATCTCTACGTGAATGAGGCCCACTGGGCCACTCGTACGAACAGATTTATTCTTAAGATGCACATATGAGTGATGTGAGAACATCTGTGGCATTCATCATTTTTTCTCATACATAGAATTTTCTCTGGGATACGAATAAAATGTGCAAGTGGTCCAGACCTGTCATACATGTGATCAATAGATCATCTCTGCCTTTCTTCACATGGGAGAAACACTTGTTTGACTTACAATTATAATGTTCTAATCTGAATTAATTTGGAGTTTGAATATGATACAAAAAATAAAAATTAAATATATAACTAAAACAAACTTATTGCAAAATTAATATTTTAGGTACCATATTATCATCATCATGGCTGCCAATTTATTGAAAGGTTTTTTTAAATGTTATGATTTTTATTGGCATATTTTGGCACTGCATCTTTTCAGTCATTGCTGAACTTCTCTCATTCTGACAGCTGCCTCTGTGTCTCTCTGCAGGTCTCTGTCCAGTATCACCTTGTGTTGTAGATAACAGTGTAACATCACCTGTAGACTATAATATTCTCCTCTAACATCTCTGTGACTGTCACATCCCTTGACTGCCTCCCATCACAGACCACTTTGCTTTACAAAGATGTTTTTTAGCATCTAACCTCATGTCAAATCATTCCCTCTATTTATCTCACAGTGCAGAGCTGTTATGATGACATGTTAGCTGGATTCATATTTTCTAATTATTTTAGGTCCCCTACTGCTGACACTCCTGAATTTGTTATGTTTTTGTCTACTGAGAGTAGGACTTGAAGCTGTGCAGTGTTTTTACTCGGGAACTTTTTTGTGAATAAAACTCACCCGCAAAGGAAGAGAAACATGGAGCCAATGTTGACTATGCTAATGATCACATCTCACGAATACGCACCTCTTCATGAACAAGTGACATTCATCAGGCTGAAATGACCGATTTACAAAAAGTTCAGGCAGTTAAGAGAGTTTGTTGAATCTGACTTAGAACACTTGTACGAGCAAACCTCACAAAAAAAGTCAAAATCTTATTGCATGAGGCCCAATGTGTATCACCATCTAATAAGGAGAAATGTGTGGGTGGTAACAGCTAGTCATTAAACACAAACAAACAGAGCTAATCTTCTAATTAAACCACTGTTACATTGCCTGACTCTTAACCTACGCCTCTACCGCACACAAAAACAGCCAGAGCAAAGAGAGGATTATAGAAGTTATCCTGTAGCGTTGAAGACTAGTTTCTTTCTCCCTTTATCCTAATGGTTAAGCTCTCTAAGTAACCTACAAACTGTTTCATTTTAGATCGAGAGCAGACAAAATGATTCCTTGAGTCATTAAGCCCTCTGAGTGCGTCAGTACATAAAGATCTCTTCAGAGTTCATCAGTGAGGATACATCATCTTGTTGAATTGAGAACAATTTCATCAAATGGAAAGCGAAGGCCTCTCATTCACATTATTGTGTTGTGACAGTTCTTGTATCATTTACATAATTCTCTCTAGAGTACATCTACTTAGTGTAATCCATTGTATTTTATTTGCTGCAAACATAAAGATGAGAGTGAAGAACTTGTTATAGAGAGAGATAACTCTGTTACCTTTTTGTAGGATATTTTTTCGATTTTCTTTTTTCTTGTTCCAATTCTGCTTTAAAAAACCTGAGTTTGTCATGTGGCATATTATCTGAGTATGATGTCTGTGAAGATTCTCAATCATCCAGGTCATGATTATCCAAGGAGGGTTGAATCGAGGGCAACTGCACTTGGTTGTAGATACTGACGTCTTCAAATTGCAAACTACAGAAATCACCTACGGTTTAACCTGAGATGCCGACTCATACCAAACAGCCTACATCTAGGTTCTACAAAAGGCCACAGAGCTGGAATGATCTTAGAGAAGGCATGGAATGAGCTACTGAATGAGAGAGTGAGAAAGGTCCATTTCACCATTGAAGCTTTGAGTAAAGAGGCTGATGGCTTACTCTGGAAATTTAAATCACATCTGCCCAGTACAGTCTTGGAAGAAGGTCACTGATTTCATTGAGAAGGCACAACTATCTCAACACGCCAAAAGCAAGGACGGAGAGACACAGAAATTCCAAAACCTACAGTCACAAGCCAGTAACACTAGGAAAGCAGAAGAATTTACCTGGAGGCAAAAGAAAGATAATTCCACACTGGATGAAACATACCACAGATGGGTGAGGAATCTGTCAGACAGGGAATTTAACCCTATAAGAGCCAGATGTCCTTGCCAAAGGATAGTTGACCTAATCACAGCAACAGAATCAGCCATAGGGAAAAACAACTTAACAGAAACGGAGGCAGAACAGCTCAGGTTGGAGGTATCAGCGTCCCTTTCCAGTGCAAAGGAAACCCCTTACAACCTCACGATCCAGGAAAGGAAGGCTGTGACATCACTGAGCAAGGAACAAAACATCACCATCCTAGTGGCTGATAAAGGAAGATGCACCGTAGTCCTAAACAGAGGGGACTACGATGCCAGGGTCACCACACTACTCATTGACACTAGTACGTATGAAACACTGAGGCGAGATCTCACCAGTGGATACAAGAAAAAGGCCATAGAATGTTAACAAAAGCTACAGAAGGAGAAAACTATCAATCGTGAACAGAAACTGGTCCACCCGAAAGACCGAAACTCATAAAAAGCAGTCTAGTGTATGCAGTCCAATGCGGTGAGGAATGCACAGATTTGTATATCGGGGAAACTAAACAACCTTTAAACAAACGCATGGCTCAACACAGGTGGGCCAACTCCGTAGGTCAAGACTCAGCAGTTTACCTATACCTGAAAGATAAGGGACAGTCTTTTGAGGACAACAACGTACATATTTTGGACAGGGAGAACAGATGAATTGAAGGAGGAGTGAAGGAGGCTATCTATGTCAAAGGAGGGAAATCATCCCTCAACAGTGGAGGAGGTCTACGACACCACTTATCGCCCACCTACAATGCTGCCTTTCATCCCTTCTCAGGAGATTTAACTATTTTTACTAATTTTAACTATTCACATTTGGCCTTGTGACAACTCCAACGACAGTCATTTACACTTGGCCTCAGGTGACTCCAATGACTCTAATGATTGACTGTCGTTACAACAGCCAGGAGCACTAACGAACCAAGTGGTATCAATGACCTTGATATTGACCCCACAGAGTTTAAATACCTGGGACTCCTTGCCAGTCAGTTGGAACTGAAGAAGCCCTCAAGTATCTACAACCAAGTCCAGTCGCCCTTGATTCAACCCTCCTTGGATTATCTGAGTAATTTTTTTTAATGGCAAAAACTACCATTATTTTCAGCAGATTTAGGCTGCTGTGAGAGTCATTTTTATAAATTTCAAAGTATTTTGTTATTATTTTGGTTGAAAGGTGAAAGAGAGGGACAAAACCAAAAATATAAAAACTCTCCTGCTATGTATAAACATGCAGTTTTACTCTTGTTTTTACTTGACTTGGACATGTTATAGCTGTATTTGGGGACATTAGGGACTGTACAGAATTTATCAAGGTGGAAATTAGAGCTTTGTTGGACCATCCCATTGACTTTGAAAAAAAATAAACTGCACCACCCACTTGCCAATATCTCAAAGTAACAGCATTGTGACGATAAAACTAATTTTACCATTAGTAAGTGAAAGAGGCCAAGCATAAAGAATTTAAGATGTATAGCAAATTAAACCACAATTAATTAATGGGATTATATTTTAACAATGTAAGTGGAATTAGAAATTTCCAGATCCATTCATTTTGTACTAAAATATTGATCCTCTTAACCTCTGCTTATTGTCATCTGCATATGGCAAAGCACAACTAATTACACACCCTAAAGCCATCATCATTTGTAAATCAATACATTTAAATGACCATTTTCACAAGGAAAGGCTGAAATGAAATATAAAATTTAAAAAATAATAAAAAGTCTGAATCTCCCCTACTCTCCATCCCCCTTATTTGACTCTCCTATCCCCCCGAATTAATTTTAGTACAGTCCCTTATGACAATGACTGAGGACATCAAAAACGATGCATTCTTACACGATGCAGCTGTAAATGCTTCATCATGTTAGTCAAACTTATTTATGTAGTGACTACATTTTGGTCTGTGAGCACTCTCTTTTCTGAAACTTCTAGGTCCATAAAACTACATGGTTAAGGAAATATAAAAGCACATGGTAGTCATTTTGTTCATGTGGTTTGTCCAAAAGTTTCCTAATGACACCCTATTCTTCAGAAGCAGTTCTAAACACTGGCACAACAATGCTCTTTAATTTATAACAAGAAATCTATTCCACCAGAATTTCTGCCTTTCAATGTGCTCAACATTTAAAAAGATCCTCAGACTGTGTTTCTGTGACCCTCTCTCTGTAATAGCTTTCTCTGGATGACTAGTAGACTAGATGGCCTCAAGCTCTTCAGTGGGCCAAACCTGTTATGATGCAATGCTTTTACCACTTTCCCTTGAGGCTTGACTTTTTAAGAGTCCAATGCAGTGCCCTTTGAAGTATAAAGTATTAAGTTCTGGTTTATGTTACAGAGTTATAATTGGCTACTCAAGATTACACTGCAGTGCTGTACAGTATGTCAGTGGACTCATGTTGCCAGTGCACTATGGGCCAACTAAAGGTTTCTAGATTTCAAATACATAATTTATAGATATATGGGAGTGCATTCAGGTACATCAGATTGGCGAGACTCACAGAGGTTGAACAACCATCAAATGGAGCTTTGCAGTTGTACATTAGTTCAGGGGAACGATACTTGCTGATCCACAACAAAGAGGAATCACAGATGAAAAAAGTAAGACAACAATAAGCCCTCACTCCCACATATTCACACTGTTGTTGCTATTGCAGTGCAGACTTTTGAAGTTTATCTCATCCTGCTTAGCCTCTACCTGCTTGTGTGCCATCATATTCGAAGGTTTATTACTATATACTGTATCTTTGACTTATTGGCACCTCTGTAGCGTCAGGGTATCAAATAATGAAACATACAGTATCAGTTTCTTTCTGCACACATGGCTGCTTGTTCTCTGCTTGTGTGGGTGAAGCCTGAAAAATGGATTGTACCAGAAATCATTCAGACGACCTGTTGTGGATGCAAAATTCATTAAGCACTGAAGATGCTACACTTTTTCCACTATATTGTACATGTACTGCAGAGACATTATTACAGGGGCTGTTGGAACATTTACAAACATTTTTTCTGTGGAAACTGAGTATATAACTGGGTATTATATAGCCCATATGAACAATCTCTGGGAATATAGACTAAATGTATGAAATATCAGGTATATTTACTATTTTCATGAAATGGACCAATGAACTTAAGGAAATACATTAATTTCTAACGTACGTCTTGTAAAACTATATACCAATAAGAAAGGAGGGTATGTAGATAAAGAGGAGCAGAAGAGTTAATGGAGGATTTTAAGCCTTGAAATAACCATGGTGTGTGCGAATGTTCTGCAACACACAATCAGAATGATGTCAAATTTGAAATAAAATTTATTGTTGGTGACACTCAAAGTAAGCAAAGGAATAACTGTATTTTGAAGCTCCAGCAAAGGTTAAGCTGATTTGCAATCAAAAGCATTTTTTGATCACTCCAAATCATAACTGCAAATCACCGGCCGCATGTCGCTACCTCCTATACTGTGCCTGCTTTGTTGTACGCCACAGTAAAGCGTGCTATGAATAATAGTCATTTTCTCAGCACAGAGTATCTAAGTGGTGGTGGTGCGGGGGCGTATTTTGGGCACTGTTTGACATTATAAGAGAAAAGGGGAGAGTGCAGTGAGAGACATGATTAGTCACAGGTGTTCTGGCTGCTGACGTAAACTCCTCATGCTGGTCACAGGGTACATTCATGTAATAAAGGACATATTCCAGAGCTGAGATGCGTGGGCTGTAAAAGACACTGAGGTATGCACTTAGGTAATAGTGGATTAAAATAAAAGAGTGGAAAACATTAACAGTTATGTTTAGATTAAATATTTCATAGGCAGTGTCTCAGGACATTTCATTCTGTTTCATACACATGGAGAAGGACTCCTCTATATTTAACTATTGAAGTGTTTGCTTGGTATGAAATATTATTACAGATTAAGGTAGCAGAACTCTGCCAGCAGGACAAAAACTGCTCTTAAGAGCAAAGCAAAACCAGAGTCTCTTATTTCTAAAAATCAACAAAAGCAATACGCCTACCATTGTGTTTTATTGGACCATGATTGATAATGCACGATTCTAAAAAACATCTACTTGATAATGTAATGGCTTTCTTAAGTGCATTAAACAGCTTGCCATCATTCTCCCACTGTGAGTAAGTAAAGAGATACAAAACAGCAGACAGTAAAACTAAAGTGTGTATCAATGTATTCTCCTACCTTTGTTTTGGGATTTGTGGAGGATTGGACTAGTTGGAATTCTTGTGAAAGGGGTATTCCACTGATTTTACACATCAAGATCAGTTTACTAGTTGTAGGGAGTACTACTCATTCTTTGTACGATGTATTTTGTGGCTCTGAAAAGTTTGACATACCTGGACCTTTAGCAGAAGGTAGGGGTTCAGTGAAAGAAACGGCTGAGTTGCATTAGGGGAAATGTAGGATGCAGTGCTTTTGGAGCTAACAAAGCACTGTAAACAGAACTGTGTTCTTGCATGTGCACAGTGGCATCTGCCATACAAGGAACTACTCTTTGGAGACTGAAGACGTGATACCTCTTATTTGTCTTTTGAGCCGTTTCTAAACAAATTACTATGACCATAATCTACGGGTTGAAAGAACATTTACCTAGCGCAATGCTGTGCCTAACTGATTTTTAATAGGTTTTGGACAACAACAGAGGTCTATGGCACAGAGGAAGAAGATATATCAAGCTTTGGATACACACAACACTTGTAAGTAGGATCAATTCATTGTTGGTTTGGCTCTGCACATGAGATTTGTTGACAATAAGAAAAATATAGTAAATCACCAGACTGATCCTTTAACATGTCTCTCACAAGTCCTCCAACTTTATAGAAGTGTAATACTAAATTGCAAACCCTGTATATGGATTATTTGTTGGATTAAGGAGTAAATTTTGCTGTATATGTTTACTTAATGAAACTTGCATTTCCATTGAATAATGTAGAAATGTTATATATAATAC
Organism: Thunnus thynnus; assembly: GCF_963924715.1. Taxonomy (NCBI): domain Eukaryota; kingdom Metazoa; phylum Chordata; class Actinopteri; order Scombriformes; family Scombridae; genus Thunnus; species Thunnus thynnus. Next base: position 13,418,280 of record NC_089525.1, on the reverse strand, counting down.
GGTAATTCTATGGGATATATATAACATACCAGTTATACTCAACACATTGTTCTCCTATGTACTGTATATACTGTAACTTGTCAGAAATTGGGAAGGGTTGATTGTCCTTATAGTTCAAAAGATAATTAAGACAGCATTACACATTGTCAGGCCAAAAACATTAGCACACCGGTTATTTGAATTTAATTAAAATGCAAGCAGGTTGAAATGGAGTAAGACTGCCGCCCTTTGTCTCATGAGATCATTTTGTTTACAATCTAAAATATCTCTCAGCATAATGAAAATGGATGTGCGATCTGATGTTTTCTTCCACATCTACAATTTGAATCTCCAGAGCTTAAAACTGAAGCTGTTGTTTTGTAGAGACAGAAACGAGCACAACACAATCTCTGAATCTCAAGGCCCGCAGGGGACAGCACAAAATAAATAATTGATTCATCTGACTCCAACTCAGCCATACCTTTTTTTTTCTTAAAATCTTGATGTTGTGGTACAGTAGGTTAAAAATCCAACAAGCTGCTCTTGGCTGTTCAATTTTACGTATGCGAGGAACATCCTGCTGATTATAGAATTATAGAAATATAGAATTATAGAATTATTTTATTAGAACAGTCCTCCAAAAAGACATGTCATTAGTGATAGACTATGTTAGGTTGTTTATTTATTTTATTTGCTTGGCAACACCTGCTCCCCGTGATTCATGTTGCAATAATGTGGATATTTTGATTCTATTTGTAACTGTAAACCAACCAAAACTATATGATTGGTCACAAAGATTAATCACATAAAGTTATTATGAAGTTAGGTGCACTGATGGCCTTTATCTGGATTTGGATGACATGTCCCAAGACTGCAGCCAATTTTACCTTATCTCTGAGATGTGCAAGGAATTAGAAATTGGTTATCATCCAACAACACCCCATGAGCACCACCCTAGACTCTCTCACACATAAGACTGGATCATTGTTCTGTAAAAAGACTACATTAATTAGTTGCCCACCTACCTATTCACAGTTCTCCTTTAGGCCCTTTCTCCCTCTGTATTCATTAGGTAATCATGTATGATTGTCCTGGGGTGTAAACATCAAGCTGCAAAGTAAATCATCATAATGAGCCTAGTAAGGTCTGTGCAACTGGTCCTCAGGGGAAAGAAAAATCAGTATAGCTTCTGTAGGTTACCGGTGAGCATGATTTAAGTTATTCCAAAGTACAAGGTATTTAAAAGGCTAATGGAGCACATTGTAAGAAAAGATAACACCCGAGGGGCTGTAATTGTCAGAGTGGCTTATAGAGGAGGCTGCTGTGGGCATCATTTGATTTGAGCTGGTGGAGAAAAAGAGAAAATTACGCAAAATACTGTCATGCCAACTTCGCCAGGCTGAGGGAATCTCTGACATTTACTTTCCACCAGTAAATGGGATTTACACCCTGAGAAGGGGGATGTCGTTTAAAGAGTTTTTGACAGTTTTGGAAGCTTGTGTAAAGCACTGGTGGTCTCCAAGTAGTAACATCCTCACCACAGCAGAGACACCAAGGATATTATCTGTTTGACCTCATCTTATTTGCCTGTTTGTCTGTTAGTTAGCGGCATATCTCAAAAATGTCTTAATTTAATGAAGTTTTCTTCATGTGGATCCAAAGAAAAATCGACACCATGCAGATTTGTATATACGACTTATATGACTTTTGATCAATGAACTGAACAGTGCGATGTAGTTTACCAGTTTTAGGACAAATTTACAGTTTTATTACTTACCACTTGCAATTTTCCTCCAATCTTAAACAAATTTGATAAATGATAGTGGATGAGTGGATGACAGTGATATAACTATATTCTATATAACTGGTTTCTTAATTCTTACAAGCGTCTCATTTGACATAAACTGACATAACTCTTGAACAGATTGTGCAATTGCAACCATATTTAGGTGACATATACACAAACCAACTGTAAGTGACCCTGTACAATTTAATAGAATTCTGCCCATAGAAATAGTATGCGTTTGAATTACCTTAACTCAGTAGTCATGAATCAGAGTCTCATATCAATTAACACAATTCATCAGATCTGTTCTTGCAAAACTTGCAGCAGCGAACATATTGTTTATCACTGTGTGCATCACAAAGAATATCTGAATTGGTTTGCACCAGCTTCTCATGAATACATCACTAAGTTTGTTTGAAAAGTAATATTAAAATAACATATTTAGTGCTTTCTAATATGTTAGAGTTTTTTGTGTGGATAATCTTGTCTTGGTTAAAACATTTGAAAGAGCGATCTACAGTTATTTTTTATGCATTGCAGTTAAAATTAGTATGATACATTCATGAAGTCATGACATGTGTAGACACTAATGTAACCATGCTGTCAGAAGCTGTTACTTTACTATCATGGTAAAATAGCAAATTAAAATTCAGTAATATGAGCTGTTTTATGTCGTCCTCATTGCTCCTCTATTATTTTACAGTATGATTTATACTCCCAGCATTGTAGTTTGCACTGGGTCCTTCATAGAGTGCTGCTCTACTGTGTGTATACTTATACACAGATGAAGTCCACTCTCTCTCTCCTGTAATTTCCATGGACTCTTGTGGTGCCTGCAGACCTGTCAACCTCTCACTCCCACAGTGAGCAAAAACTGGCTGCAGAGAACAACCCCTGGGGACTAACTATCTTAATTAGCAAGTATTCCGTTTTCCAAAGTGAAGCATGCCACAGAGGGCACAGTGAGAAAAGGCCAAACTGCTGGTTTCCATTAAAAGCTTGACCGAGTTAGGAGCTAGCACAAACATCTAACAGTGGGGCAATCAAAGACAGAATGCACAAATCAATGTGTACTGTACATGTGTGAGCACACACATATGGAACAGATGTGTGTGCCAGCATACATAGGCAGACACACATAGAAACTCAGAGCCTTGTATTAAATTGAAACCATTTGCGCTTTAAAAACAGCTGGACCACTGAGATATCACTAAGTCTGGACACTTCAGCAGGTTTATTATGGATATCCAAATTTGAATGGCTTTCACTTTATTCCCTGTTCATGTGCATCCAACAGCTCCATCGGCTACAGCCATGTGTTATCTTGAAAAAGCCAAAGCACCTGCTCTTATAACCACAGAGCCTTTGAAGGCATTAGGATGCATATTGACAATACAGGACCCTGGGCAATTACAGGCCTTATCTTCCTGCCTGACAAACAGTTCGCTTCATTATGGGCTTTTAGCTGACACCTTACCTTAGCCTTCCCCAATGAATCATCACTGCTAATGCAGAAAATGAAATGGCTAAGAGGTTTGTTAAATATATCTGAATTGTTTAACCATAAGTTTCCTTCTTACTAGTCCTTTTAAAAGGGCCATTAGTGAGGAGATGCAGTGAATGACAATTGAAGAAAAGACATTGGGGGATGCAGGGGAGGAGGAATAGGTAATGCATAACTTCTGAAGGAAAGCGGGACGCACGGTGGTTTGAAATTCTTTGAAGTATATGACAATTTCTAGAAATAAAGTGGCTTCTCTTCCTTGAGATAGATAGATAGATAGATAGATAGATAGATAGATAGATAGATAGATAGATAGATAGATAGATAGATAGATAGATAGATGGATAGATAGATAGATAGATTAATTTATTACTTTGTGTCAGGAAAAATATTTGTGCATGCAAGTACACCAAAGCAAATTAAAAGGGGGGTAGGTTTCAGCAGCAGATAGAAATGTGATACTATACCACAACCCAGGAATCAATTATCACCCATCAATAAAAGTCACAGCTTCTAGCTTGAAAGAAGAGGGTTGTTCACATAAATGCAAATGACACAGACAATGGTTACCGATTCAAATGTTAACATTGTCATTATGAGGGAAAGTCTATACCATAGCCTGTTTTTCAATAATGAACGAGGAACATCCTGTGTGATGTGTGTGACAATAACCTCAGGTAATGTCATAGACTCTGTTTCATTATCTAATATTGGGCATTTTCTCTGTGTTGCATGCATCTTAAGGAATGTAAGAAACCTTTAGTTGAGGCACCATGTTCATGTGTCACAAAGACAAACTGGAACAACATCTAGTGTGGGGCCCTTACGTGTAAATTCAGTAGCTTGATAGGAACGACGCCAAGATGTCTGATATGTTGACAGGTCCATATCATAACTCATCATACAAAGGAGAAGTCCACTGATAATGGAAAACATATTTTGAAGAGGTGGCACGGTATAAAAGATCCCAGCTCAAGTTGGCTTGTTGTTCATCGTATTTGCACGTGACAGAACCCTGGCCGGAAATAAAGCCGTATTCAAACGTATGCCTCTTTGTGTATCTCACTCTATTCGGAACTTCAGAAATACATAGTTACATTATCCAAGACAACAACATTGACTACGTTTACGTGCACAAAATATCCAGTTTTTTGCTCTTATTCCAAAGTAGACAATACTCCTACTAAGCTGTTAACATGGCTAATGAAAATTAATATTCCACTAATGTTCCCATTTAGGGTTTCCCTCTGCTCCAGTGGGAACAGGAATCAGGAGATCTCCACAGGCAGTGAAGTAAACCAGCGAGGTGAAAAACATTAGTGAACTGCTGCCTGATAGTTATAAGTGATATAATAACTGATATTATAACTTTATAGTTACAGGCACATCCAGTCCCTAGGTTGTTCCATGTTTACTACACTGCTGAGTGTTTTTGGTCTATCACACCTAGTCGTCACCATCAGCCCATGGCTACATGTCAGGATAATAACCAATCCCCTCCCTCCTGTCGTAGAGAAGGCGTGCTGTTTTTCAAGCCCTCCCTGAACAGCTCTCTACTCTCCTCTCATTCCTCTCCTCTGTCTGCCTTCCTGCTCCATCATATGTCATTTTGCCGGTTTCTGACTTTCACTCTCTAGTCTCTGTGTAGAAAATTGATATACAGTGCCATCATAAACAAAAAATAATTCATCCTTCTTCACTCACTTTTTCCATACTTTTGAGGCTTTAGAATATTCTAAAATGCAAATCTGATGTTGAAATGATTGTCTCAAGTCTTTACATTATAATAGATAGACTTATGCAACTTCTCTTTCTCACTCTGCATTCTCTGCTTAAATCATTATTTGTGGAATAGTAAATGTAAATAGGTGTAAATACATGAGTGGTGAGTAGTCAACAGTGTATTAAAATTCCCATTAATCTGTGAATTGTTACCCCGCTTGAGGCTAGAAGAGCTTTAGAGTCTCAGGACAAACCGATCCACTCTGTTGTCCAAAGCAGTATAGAGTCTTATATGGTGATACTATTTGACAGCAAATGTACCACATTTCTTGGTAAAAGAAACAAACAAATGTCATATTTAATTTTTGTATAGATGGCTATGTTTAGTGGAGAAAGATTTTTAAATGAAGATTAGGGAAATGGGGTGCTTTGTTTTCTCCTCACTGGATCTCTTATGGGGAGACTGCACTTCCTTTAATTACACTCACATTATCCACCTTTGGCAGAATCACCACAGTGAAATAAAGAAGAGTTCGGAAATGTTTCCCTTTTTTTGTACAGGCAGAGAACCTGTACAACTGCACTCGCCTATCTGGGGTGGAAAGTGATAGCACCAATATAAAGAGGAAAGTGATAGCACCAATATAATTCTCTAGGTGGCTTCCCATGAAAATACACTCAGTGGTAAGGTGCAGATATTTGCTGTCCATGGTGCTGAAGCATCATCATCAGCTGAACTGGTGCTGAACTAGAAAACTTCTGTCCACGGTCTTTGTGGTCTTGTCCAGAGGTCAGTTGCTGTCCATAGTGCTGAAAAATCTCTGTTGAACAGTTGCTGTCCATGGTGCTGAAACATATTGTTTAGACAGTTGCTGTCCATGGTGCTGAAACATCTTGGTTAGACTGTTACTGTCCATGGTGCTGAAACATCTTGGTTAGACAGTTGCTGTCCATGGTGCTGAAACATGTCTGTCTGACAATTGCTGTCTATGGCTCCAAAACATCTCAATTAGACAGTTGTTGTCCATGGTGCTGAAACATCTCAGACAGTTGCTGTCCATGGTACTGACATATGTCCAAATACAGTTGCTGTCCATGGTGCTGGAACATCTTGGTTAGACATTTGCTGTCCAGGTCCTGAAACCTCCTCAGGACCCAATATGGTGAAATGATACATCTGAGAGTGATGATTAAGACCTCAAGCTTCTCACTGCTATTGGTCTGGATTTCATAATGTAAATCCTCCAATGATAACGTGACATTTTTATTTTTTCCTTGTTTGCTTGTTTGCTTGTTTGTCTTTTCATGTGTGCTTCTACTGTACTGTCTAATAACACAGATATTTTGATCTGGTCTCCTTTTAGTGCGTCTCACCAGTCACTATTTCCGCCCTTTTGGTTAAAAAGAGGTTCAGGCCCATGAGCTAATGAGCTCTAATTACTGATGATGGCTAATTGTACCAGCCATGAGACATCTCATGATGTTACCATAGTGACACAGCAGGTGCCAGCCCAGTGGGTGTAGTGTTGATATATGGATGTTGTGCACAATACACTACTCATTAATTAAATATGACAAAGCCACAAAATTTTCAAAGACAACTGTATGCTCCTTTGGGGTTTTCCTTCTTTCTTTCTTTTTTTTTTTTTTACAGTTTAACAAATGCCTACACCCTTAATTGGGTGGAAAGGTTAAAATGGATATTTTTGTAGATACAGTAAGCATCAGATGTGTATGATCAAACTTCTAGAGCACAGAGCTGACAGAGTCCAGGCTGTGTTTGCCCTGGCCACAGAAATAACTTCAGTGGAGAGGCGTGAAAGAGGAGGATGACGCCAGAGGCAGAGAATGTGCAGGCAGACACTGTTTGCAGCAGACAGATAAAGAAGTGTTACAATGTGTGTCCAGAGAGAAGGGAGGAGCTGAGGAAGTGGGGGAAGCAAAGAGGGTACTGCATGAAAGGAAGAAATTGTCTGGATGCGATGGACAGATGGTCAGGATCTGTTTAAAGAGTATACAGTACTAACTAGTCATAAGATGGATGGAGAAGAAGATGAGGTTTAAAGTAATGGAAGATGAGTAACCAACAGAAAAAAAAACAGGTGAGAGAAATGAGAATAATTTACGTGAGGTGAAGAAATTGTAGTGAAAGACGGATGACATCAAGGGACAGAAACATTATGATGTTGATTAATTCAGAAATCAACAAAACGAAGCACCAGCTATTCTGGCAAGACATCCAACAATCAGCTTGCTGAACCTGAAACAAATGACAGTTTACTTGACTTAAGCTAATGTCTTCTCAGACAAACACATCAGACCAACAAAGAAATCTGTCAGGGCTCATGATGAACAGGACCAAATAATGAAGCTGAAACATGTGTGGCTTTGGAGATTATGTGGAGACGGCAAACATATTTATAATAACGAATCACTTACAGCTGAAAGTCTGTAGAGGTCATTTGCGTCTTCTATATTCTTACAGTACGACACAGCCAAATGGTGTCACTCACTGTGGTCTGGCTTTTTGGTAACACAAAATCAAACATTAATTTACTGTTAGTTTTAAATACTTATTTAATCATTATGATTTAAATGATCAAAAGTTTGTGCTCCATACTGCACCTCTGTAAACTATTCTCCCGCTCTTTACATGAAAATGTGGCTTCTTTCTTGCCCCAACAACCTTATTCTGTAGAAAATTCAAGATTGTGTGTCTATGCAGGAAATCAACTTCCCAATCTTCACTGAGACCTAGTAGGAATAGAGTTTCTTTTCCTACTGGACATTTTACCCAACTACTAAAACAGAAGTGATCAAACAAGGATCAAACTCTGCAGCAGACAGAGACAGAAATACTTCCTAGATCTTTACCTTAACTTCAAATATATATTTCTATGGTTGCTTAATCTTTTTGTTGACAAGAGTTTCATAGCTGATATTCCCACAAACCAACAGGAATCAATTTTTCACCCATCAATAAAAGTCACAGTTTGCAGCTTGAAAGTAAATACAAGTAAATACCGATTCCAATAATTATTGTGTCATACTTATGAGGGAAAATCTATAGAGATCATTGATAGAATAGCCCGTTTTTCAATAATGAACATGTGTGCAACTATAACCTCTGGAAAATACAATTTTGTAAACTCAGTTTCATTATCCCAGAAAACAACAGCTATGTTATACATGATGCAACAGCAGAGACTCATCAGTGAGAGACAGGAAGTAAAAATCATAAAGATGATTAAAATGAGGATTGACAAACAAACAGAAAAGCAAATAAAAGCAAGTGGCCTTTTATCAGTAGTGGAATCTTAAATATAATAATATAATAATCATGGTTTGATATGATGCAATCAAGCTAAATACATTTCAGCGTCTCAGTGACACCGCATTAAAGAATATAACTCAGTATTCAGAAGTTTTGCATGTGTCAGAAATTTTGACTTTCATTCTATAATCTTGATGTTTGGTATGCAGCATCATAAATAACAATAAGTAAAAATTCACTTATTCCATACTTATGAAGGCTTTAGAACTGTTTGAAAATGCAAATCTTATTTTTAAATTACTTTCTTGTATCTTTACATAATAATAGGTAGACAAGTTTTACTTTTGATACTTTTCTCTGTCTCATTGTTATTCTCTGCTATTGTGTAAGCGCTCTTTTGACACTTGCAGCTAAAAAGAGCCCCAGTGTCTCAGGACAAACAAATCCGCTTTGGTGTCTACAGCAGAGAGTTTAATGTGGTGCGATGGCATGAACGGCTGGTCCGTGCTATGTGCAAGCTAATGAAACATTTACACTTACTATTACAGGAACCACCACTGGGCCTTGTTGGTGCTAATTAATATCCTCCTACTTTTATGTCAGATCTGATTATTATCTTGCATTCTAAATTCAACATGTAAAAAACAAATGCTCTTGACTCAATTGTAAGAAGCAGAGGGAGACTGTTATGTATGAGTTCTCCAACTTCCAGCGACTCTCCATGTCTTTTTGCCTCCTGCGATCAAAGCTGCAGGCAGCACGTCTTTGAAATGCATCATTTGTGCAATTATGAAATGAATGTGGATGTTCCTGGGCTCATTAAAAGTGAAGCACTGTGCTTGACAAGAGCAGCAAAAATATCTGTCTTTAGAAAAGTGTGATTCAAGTTCAAGTTCATCTTTATTGTCATGTGTATTAAAAAATAACTGAAACACTTGTGCTCTGGCTCTCTCTGCCTTAACACAAAGGACACACCATTCCAAAACAGCAAAAAATAGTACAGACCTACATAGATGTACACAGTGCATTCATATGTATACATTATGGACACAATATACAGTACACGATAACAACAAAGTGCAATCTCCAATCACAGAGTATCCCTCTGTGATTGGACTGTCATTAGTAAGAGAAATACAACTTATATACTCAATATCATATTATGAAACTTCTACTTTAAATCAGTTCAGTTTGAGTTTATTTGTATGTCCAAATAATAAATAAAGACTGACCATGAGAACTGGAGCAGTCCATCATAGAGAGAGATTACTCAAACATGCAATGAGCATAACAAAAACTAAAATACAGATCACATAATATAATCAAAATACATCAAATAATCACAACACAGGACGCAGCAGGAATAATCAGTAGTGCAGGGATATAATATCTCATCATTGCAGTTGCTATGGACAACAGCTATCCTGGAAGGCAATGATAGATTAAGAGTTTGCACGTCAAAGGACTCTGTTACTGACTGACTTGGTGCAGCCACAGTCTGAAAGGAGATAGGAATAAGACCCACACACAGCAGTCATCTGCTCATTATTTGCTCCCACTCACACAAAAAGAGTAGCAACAAGAATGAACAAGGTCACACAGACGAGGAAAACAGGATACACAAACTAAAACTGCATTGGCAAGAACCTGAACCTGCAACTTATTGATCAAATTAGACTTTGCTATATGAACAGAATAACTCACTTCCAAGAGCTGAGCAAAGCGTAAGATTGGCTGGCAACCGTTGATATGTATTACGGCCCACAGAAATGTGTGTAGTATTACCGCCATGCTGATGTGAGACAGAACACGAGATACATTAAAACACTGCTCTACTCATACATGTTTTGGCATTTAAATGGACATCACTCTGGCATGGATTGGGGATCAGTGTAAGGCGAACATCATATGCTTCATATGAATTATTCATCATGTTTTGCTGATTATTCTGGTTTCAGAATTTTATACAAGTTGAAGTGTTTTAGCTTTGGCCTTAGGTTAACTGGAGGAGAGTGGACAGTGTAGTTTAGTTTGTATATTTACACAATATCAAAATATAAAAAGTCAGATAAATAACAGGTTAAAACACATGGACATATTCATGGAATCACAGGCAGATCTTGCAAAAAGTGTTTCTGTATATTCCTACACAAAATAAAATTCTAAGAAATCTTTTCTATAGTTGATAAATCTTGATTTTTATTTGTAGCTTTGTATTGTGCATACTCGCCCAAGCCATATTACAGTAACTTATGGTAAAGGGGTAAATAATAATGAGCATAACGTTGTGCTGAAATGGTGTTTGCTATTTTAGAAGAAATCATATTAATATGTGATTTCCAGTTCAACTTATTATCTCAGTTATCAAGTGTCAATACTACAAATGTGTGCATTAACATTGGATGGATGGAAAGAATGCACAATGTTTGACAGCAGGACTAGATGTTGGTCCAGTTCATGGTTGGTTATATAGAAGGCTATTGAAGAGCAGGAAATATGACTGTCATTGTTTCACTTCTAAATATGTTATTGAGGTTCATGGTTTGCTTTATGCCACATCTTTATTTCAACTATGTAAACAGAGAACAACAAGAAACCCAGAGGAGAAGCCTGTGGTACACAATTTCCTACTGTAATACTGTAAATTACAAGCCAGCTCAGGCAGATAACGTTTCAGTTGCATTAAAAATCTGGAGGCAGACAGGTAATCAGTGCCACAAAATAAATGACAAATCAATGTTGATGTCCTGACACCAATCTGTGCCCAGACTGTAAAAATCCTTGTGAACATGTAAGGGGCCCAGCATGCAGGTCATGGGTTTTGGTGTCCTTTAACAACTTGAAAGAGCCTTTGAAAAAATACTTTGAGCGATAAATGTATGCAAATAGCCTGATAAACAGCAAGTGAGTTATCCAAGGGAGGGTCAGCAGCCTTATTAGAAAGCGTACTTGTGATCTCTAATTAGAGCGATCTTATGTGTTAAAATACATGAAGTCTTTGGCAGACAAGCGAGAACCATCATCACAGACTACAGTGCCAGATAGAAAATATCGAATTCATCCCTGTGAAATCTGCAGCTCTGAATGCTGAGAGTGCACATATATAATTTGTTTGTTTATTAGCGTGGTATAATTTCATGCAAAACAGACTTCATGTCTAGTCAGATACTATTTGCACTCTACAGTATCTAGTAATAATAAACTACAAAATACAGCAATGAATTTTCATGTAATTAGCAATCAAGTAAAAAAAAAAAAAGTGAAACAAGGTGGTATTTAAAATTCTATTACATCACCAAGAGCACCAATATGAGCAGAAGCAGCACCAACATCAACTTGTGAATTTGAATTTTAGCAAAAGAGCTGACGTTGTAGATTAAGATTCTTAATATTACATATTTCTTTCAAATTTTCAGACTATTTCTTACTAGCTCTGGTGCTGCTGTAAAACAGTAACACATTAAATCATGTTCAGCTCTACAGTACATGGATGAAATGAACACTCACATATCACTGAATACACTGGATCTCTGTGTGGCTGATGTCACATTTGCTCTACTCACCGTTACCAGTTTCCCTGTTTCATTTCAAGCAGCATGTAGCATGTATGCAGCACACCTTTCAACTCCTCTGTAGCACACCGTTATGCAGATGTAGTTAACAGACTTCCATACACTGCTTGCTCATGGTCATTTACCGGCTTACCGTGTCAAGCAGATACATTTAAAAGTGACAATGAGCTATTTTCACTCACCCTGAACTACTCTTCATACATAAACTGTATATTTCTTTTTTATTCTGCTATTCAAATCACAAACAACGTATATATCTTTCCCATTTTTTTCCTGATTTCTATTTTTAGATTTCAGTCACATAGGGCCTTTTTATGTTCCAAAGTTACTGTAAGACTGAGCATCGACGGGTTTTCCAGTATCTGCTGAGTGTGACAAGCATTAACATCTTTTGTGTTTTGTGTCTCTCAACAGGTACACACACCACGGACCAGACGCTTGTTTGTGTGTGTATGTGTGTGAGTGTTTGTGGATGATCCCTGCTTAAAAAGAAACCTCCTGTACATCAGTCGGCATTCAGAGACCGTAAGTACACACTGTACCTTCCATTTTCTCTCGGCTTTTATGAACGAAAGCTGTACATGGGTACTGAGGAATCTCTATGTTAATATCACATCGTAAGATTGTTTATATAGTAAAAAAGCTTAACTGAATTCAAAGCTGAAAAGGACTGTTAGATGGAGCACGAATCATGTAAAGGAAGACTTCAAATTCCTCCCGTCTCAGTTTGATGTAACAAAGCATATAAAACCTAATCTTACAAGGATTAAATTCTAAATCCTTTATCAATGTGAGCCATAGGCAAAAGCTATATAGATTCAATATGCTGAAATGCATAACCTTTTTCTCACTGACTGATCAGTCGGCTTTTATAAGCCATTTAAAATGAGTCACACATAATTATTCTGAGTGCTTCACCCTCTAACCTTCTCCATCTCTCTTTCTTTTTACCAGTGAGATATGTAAAATGTTATGAACTCTGTCTTGGTAGGAAGCCTCTGTTGTCATGATATTGCAGTGAAGGTGTGATCACACACAAGCAGCGGTTTGTGTGTGTGTGTGTGTGTGAGTGTGTGTCCTCTGCAGCTTTTGCTCACATCTGCAATTCTGCATTGATTCCATGCCAGTGAGCAGAGAGCTGATGCAGAGGGGTGGGTTCTCTGTTCGCCAGGTGCATCAGCCAGTGGCTATTGCCATAACCGGACGTGTGTGAGGGAGTTTAATAATGCTGCAGAGTAAACGACTGCAGTCAACACAGTAATCAGATTTGCTGCAGTCATAAGCAGTTGTATGCATATATACTGTACAGCACATGCAATTATTATACTATTATAACCAGTTTACCCTAAAATATCTTAAATTCAGATTCAAAATGAACGGGAACATTCATTCTTCATTGAACAAATACAGCATAGAGTGCTAACACTGTAGTTTACAAAAAGGAGATCTCAACAATTGGATTCGCTCCCTGATTAACATATGAAACACAATGTTCACAAACATCAAAAACATGTTGTTTATCCCTACAGCGCTTCAGGATTGTAATCAACTCATGGGCCCACTCATTGTCTCAGAGAGGTGGCCACTTATGCTTGTTAGGACCTCCTCTAAGCTGAATCACTGCCATGTATTTTTATCACCTTGCTTTTCATCAAATTAATACGGGTCCGTATCAGAAGGGACTGAAGTGAAAATGCCTGCTGTGTGTCTTCCATTTCAGTGTATGGCTGGTAGCATGCTGAGCTGATACTTACAGTGTGACTTTGAAAGATGTTAAGATTGCTATAAGGACCTGTTAAATAATAGACCATTTACATTCCCACTGCAACATGGCTGGATTCTGTGTAAAAATGTCATTTAAATTCTGCTGCAGAGTTCATTTTAGTTTCAAACTGCAATATGTGTAGCTTATAGCTTGCACAAATAACTTCTTTAATTACCTCACACAGTTTCCTCTAAATGAGAAGGAATCACATTTTTCCTCTAGCTGAACAGTCACATATTGTTGCAGCCCAAAAAGAAAGCACCACTCCTAAATAACTCAGTATCAGCACTGGAGGAGAGAAGCCTGCGTCCTTCACCACTTCACAGAGTTTTGAGCAAACTGCACAGGGAGGAGAAGGCCACAGAGGACCTGGTGTGTTGGGGATAGACAGTATAGATGCAGCAAGGGAAAAAAAACTCCCACTGGGAATATAAACAGATATTCAAGCATATGGAAGGTGTTGCTACCACAGGCAGGAAGAGAGGAGTTTGTTTTCCATCTGTGTCTCTGTGTGTGTGGTATGCATAGTGATGCTTTTACTGGAAAATTCCTGCGCAGTCGGTTGCCTGGTCTTTAATGATCACCGGTGGAAAAGAACAGTTCAAACTGACAGATCAGATTGTGATTAAGTCTTCTGTCAAGACATACTACCTGAGGACAGATAAGCCACTGTTATCATCAGAAACCCTTCACAGCTAATGATATGCAAATGGTAGCTGAGCTGGAATTTATCAGACTCTTACCTCACACTTCTCATTTAGAAAGATGCTTCTTTCTAAATGTTTCAGCGGCTAATGCTGATTCTGGGATAAAGATTTAGCAACATGAGAGGCATGAGCAGCAACTAACGAGAAGACCTTAAAACGTTCACCCCACCTGGAGGCAGTTTAGAGTCTTGCTCAGAGGCTGTATCAAATCTTTTTCAAAGGTTTTCATCAGAGATAGAAGCACTTTAATACGGTGAAGCTGCCATTTAACACTGAGCCCTGGTCTCTAAACAGCAATCCCCTCAGGTTTAGAGGTCTCTTTTACTCTTCTGCTACGTTACCGATATGAGAGCTGACCTGGTTCAATGGTTGTATCGATCACATTGATTAAATAAGTCTGCTGTTTGACTTTATACTGTGGAGATCTTTCTATCTGATGAGGCAAGCTCTGCTGCAGGACCGCGGTACATTTCCCCAGCTCCAGACACCCTGTTCAAAGTTGTTAGAGCCAACATCAGTCAGACAAACCCATCAAAGGCCAGGCTCAATTTCCTATTGGGGAGCATTTACCAGTTCAAAACCAGCAGACCAACTGATCCTCAGCCTCTGGTAGATTCTTCTTATCTAGACACCGTGACTCTTGTCTCGCTTCATCCCTGCCCTCTCTGTACATCTCCTGCACTCAACATTTACTCATGTTTTCTTCAACTGCTCTATCTCTGCCTCTCCCACCATCAGTTTCCTGTATACAGTGGATACAGCGTTTTTTTCCGCTCCTGCTTCTTAGTTGAATGTTCTGTGATGGTGAGCTTACAGCAGCCATCAAACACAGTGGATTTTCTTATCTCTGGCCCCTTGAGCTGAGAGCCTCTGTGGGCCTTTGGAAGTCTTTCTTCTCCTGTTCAGACAGAGAGATGCCAGCTTCTTTGGGGCACTAACACAGCTAAGCTTGTGCCAACATGTTGATACCAAGAATTGCAGTAAACACCGACACAGAGATTGCTGCCGCTAATAACTGTTGGCAAAACTGTGAGATTGCAATCAGTCAATCACAGGTAAACCATCTTTTTTTGAAAAGTTGACTGGATTAAGGCCATGTCTCATCCTGATGTGCGTGACAATGCCGCTTACTCGTGTGTGTCTTACAAGTGGACATAAGTGTGTGTGTGATCATCTCCAAACTCATCAACACGGTGCTCGTCTCTTGTCACAACACTGCCTAGCCATGAGCGGCTCCGTCACATTGGGTGACACAGAACTCTAATTAATCACAGAGAAGGACCACTAATGAAGTCATTATGGATTCTGAGAGTTTCATCTTGACATCCTCTTTTCCCACTAAAGAAATGACTGATACAGAAATACACATAAAAGGCTTAAAGGCATTAGTGGTAATGGATTAGCAAAAATGGAGTTTGAAAGATGAAATATAGCTGTGAACAGGAGATGGTTGAGGCAAAGTATTGGTCCAACTCTGCAATTGTTCATGTGATTTTCCTCTTTGGCTAGTAGTGTTAATTTTATCTTATATCTACATCTTAGATTTTTTTCTCACCTTTTATTTTAATTGGTCCAAGAAGAGCTGTAAAACCCCCTGAGAGAACTACATCATAGTCACAGTACAACCCGTTTCCAAAGGCCTAGTACTCATTATCATATGAATCAAACAACACAGGCTGCTCTGTGTGGCTCACACTTGTTTTGGTATTGTTTATCTGTAACTGATGCATGGACATCATCATAGTGGTTTTAAGTGCTGCCCAAATACCAGCATTTAACATTTGTAGTAGTATATTGTCACAGCACAGGTGGTACCGGTAAAAATTTGCTGCTAGGTTTAGGGGATTTAATTACCACTAATCCATCCAGCTGTACCAGCTACTAACAGGCCTTAACATACGCTGAATGCCTCGATTGCTAACAACAAGAAAGCAGGTGGGTTTTACCTGAACCCTGGTGAACTCGACTAGCTGTCTACATTTGCTCCACTCGTCCCATGTGTCACCACTCACATTCACCACATGGTTGTGCTGGTCTGGTGTCTTCAACTGTGCACTGAGACTGGTACTGGTATGAGTTCATTTAGGTTAACAAATAAACCCAGAAGGAAACCAAAATACAGCAGGGATGAGGCTTATCAAAAGTTTCTCACTATTAGTCGCACGCCTCTTACCTCTCTTCTTCCTCTACTCATTTTCTCTCCGGCGTCTTCCCTCTGACAGACTCATTTTAGATAATGTTAGACCTGCTTTCTTGAAGTTTGGCAGCCAATCAATGACAAATGACAACCTATGACCATGACAATATTATGACAACTTCTGTGAGCTTTCTCTTTGCTCTTGGGTTTCATTTAGAATGTTTAAAAGAAAACCTAAGCTCTGCTCCAAAGTCCTCCAAAGGCACAGTCCCAGTAGATTTTAAAAAATGTATATCACGATCACTGATACATATCAATCTGGGCATTTCTGAAGTTTTCATATACTTTGGAGGATGTGGAGGGCTGTTGCAGCACTAAACTAGACCTATCAGTCATAACTGATTGAATTAGATATTGGATTGGATGTGACTGACATAGCGCTTAAAACTGAGAGTTTCATTTAATTTTATGAATTCTTACACCATAAAATAATTACACATAAAATAATACACCATGTAACTGAGATTAAAAAGTTGGTGTAAATAAAAGGTGAACATTTAAAAATAGGTGTTTTGTTGAACATTTTTATCCAACAGGAGAAATATGCTGTTAAATGATCTCTTTTGGAGCAGTAATAGTGAGAATCTTTTTGTCTGATTTTTTAATTTCTGGAAATTAGGAGGTGAAGCAAAGCATTTCCACCTTATTGTGTTGAACCAATTGGATCTTGGTTTCCAAGACTGAAATTGAACAGAGGATGCGCCGATGCAGAGTTCAGGGTGACATGAGACATGACCATGGAATAAGGTGCAGTGCTGTTTTTACAAACTTCTGAGAGTGTCCAAAAATCTCTGTATTTGGCATGCAGCATGTTTGGAAACCCAGAACTAAAAGTTATTAAAAGGTTTTTGGCACACTTAATTGTTTAGCTGCCGTAGGCCAACAAAATGAGCCTTAACTTGTGGTAGCAAAGTTCAGTCTTAATAAAACTTGACATAATTGGTCATTTTGTAATCCTACCTAAATGCAAATCTGTTAAACACTCATAGCTCCATAATATTTTTTTAAATTCAACATTTTAGTAAAATTAAAATGCCACTTAAGACTTAATCAATATAAAGCTCTACAGTGCTGAGTGGCTCCACAGTTCCCATGGCGCTTGGACCTGCCAAATGCTATTTGTGGCTATATTTTATTTAACTCTTCTGAAATCAGCAGCTTTACACCAGGAAGGCAGGCACACAAACATAAACACATTCATAGGCATTTGCATGTGCATGTGCACAAACATGAACATACAGGCAGACAGAAAGAGAGAAGTGAAGTGGAGAGACAAAATCTCAGACAGATGGTTTGGAGCTGAATACAAAGAAGCTAAAGATTAGGAATAAAGCTGCATACATGCTGAGGTGCCAAACTGACACACTTAGACATACACACACACACACACACACATGGGTGCCTGGTTATGTTTTAAAATAGGGGAGCAAACTTGGAAAGATATATAATCAGTGGAGGGTCTTCTCTCCCAGAAAAAAAACTAATTTAAATCAAATTTTCTGCATCTCTACACCATCTAACCTCTTGGATTAAGTCAAGAAACAGCCACCTGCACAAGTCTAGATTAGTTAGATTGAGGGTGCTATGAAAACCAAGAACCACTCCTGCCTGCGTGGGCACGGCGCAAGAGGAGAGGGAGTGTCACTGTGCTGCTGCCAGAAGAGCTGCTGACTGAGATTAATCTGAGCAGCATGCATGGGAATAAATTACAATATAATAGATTTGTGTATATTTCTTGCTTTCCCCCTGATGGTCTGAATAACTGCTGCACGGTGCTGCTGTTGCACTGTGCCGCTCTGTCTTATCTGTCTGTGCGCTGTCAGCGTCCTCTTTTCATGCCTCGACGTTATCAGTTATGAATTTGAAAATGCGTGAGAAAATGGACGTGTGGCATGAGAGCGTGTGAAAAGTGTCAATTGTGTGAGTCTCACAGTCAGCGTGTGAGAGTTGACAGCCCTGTTAATAGCCACATTACACTTACAAGAGCCGACTCTAATTCGGCTCCTTTGCTAACTCTCATCTCCACAGCCAAATCCTGTCCAATCAGCGAGCTAACGTTAGGTGGGCAGGCTGGCAAAGTTAGCTAACGTTGACTTGCAGATCGGTTCAACATTTTAGCGACAGTACAATCCTACTTTTAGCTAATTAATTTAAAGTTTGGCTGGAGTCAGTGGTCCAAGCAGGTTCATTCAACATATGCTAACCTATTTTTTCTTATGTTCTGTTCAAGGACAGATCTAGAAGAAAGAAATATTTAAATATATAAAAGAAATATTCATGGGGTGGCAAGAGGGTGGCATGGAGACTTTAAGGGGTGACAGAAATATATATATGCTGATTTAATCACAAATAATCACATATCTCAATATTTGCTTGGAAAAGCCCCCAAATGAAGATATTTTAACTCAAAAACATTACATTATTGTGGCACGAGTAGAACCTTGAATATAAATATCTAAAGGTGGCATTAGAAATCAATAAATTGTTTTATTTCCAAACCTTCGTAGTCTTCGTTACTATGTGATGCGTTACCCCCAACACTGCTCTCACGTACTAAGCTTTGAATGAACTGTCACTGCATTGCTGGCTAATGTAGCTTTTGTTTGGGGCTTGGAGTGAGTGAGTTTAGTGCTTTTTACACTGGGTGCTTTTGTATGTTGCACTTGCATGACTGATCTGAAATTTGGACATGCTTGTCGGCAGAATGAGCACTTTCAGAGATGTTGGTAGCTGCAGGCAATCTGGTGAATATTTGGGTTTAGCCAGTTTTAATCCATCCCTCACACAATCAAACAGGAGTTACTGTTACCAAACAAAATACGCTTCAACAAAACAACCCTGCCACTATCCATCTGCAGCTGTTCTGTATTTTGTACCAGTGGAAGTTGGCAATCTTACACACACATTTAGCAGGAAAAAAAGCCATCAGCAATCATTGTGTGCTGCTGTGACCGGGAAAGGCTGCACAGAAAGAAAGCTGCCAGGGCAAGGAGAAAACAAAGTGGCAAACTCCATTACAATGTTGGTTAGGTAATGTAACCATGGTGTAACCCCAGATTCACAGAATATAGGCGTAGCTGTATCCGTCACTATTTCAGTGTGTTTTCAGTTCATGAAAGTTAATTGTAACATTTTGATTGACTTAAAAAAGTTTTGTTCAGCATTTGGTTGTACTAAAAGGCCATCTACAGAGTCAGATGTTTAAGTTTTTTCCGGTAAGCAAATTTTGTTTTAATGGTTTTAAGCCTGTTTTTTCGCTAGCTAATTAGCATTAGCATTATCACAGTTAACCATAGACTGTAAATGCACCATTCTAACCAAGTTAGCAGCTAGCAGCTAGTGTTAGGGTCAGCTCCACCCTCTTGTCTAAATATGGTCACTTCTGGCTCCAAAAATCCAAGAAGGAGATGGTTAAAATGCAAACTCGAGGCTTCACAATGGGAGTCCACAAAACAATGGGTGACATCACAGTGGCTACATTCATCATTTTTTACAGTCTATGGAGAAAACGACGCTGCTTCCCGCTGCAGGGACAGTTAGCAGCAACTGGTATCATCTCTTGCTGCATTCACTTGCACTTGGACATGGGAGTTTCTCTCTTGTAAATTTCCAATATATTTTTGAATTAGATTGCCCAAAACTGGGGTAGCAGCTATGTGGGAAGGCATTTTGGCAGCTGCCACTCCGTGCCACCCCGGTGGATCCGCCTCTGGTTTTATTTTCAGTCTATGATCACAGTTAAGCTAAATGACATGTTTCTCACATTTGTAAGCAGTCAGTCTGTGTGAACTGACAGACTGTGATTGATATCCAAGCTGTGGCAAACGATCAGTGACAGGTTTGACTGAACCAACTCTAGGGGTGGTCCAAAAATGTGTGATATTTTTATTACTTGTTTTTGTCAGTTGCTGAAAATAGTAAAACGATCATTGATATAGACTGCTTAA
This sequence comes from Thunnus thynnus, assembly GCF_963924715.1. Lineage (NCBI taxonomy): Eukaryota > Metazoa > Chordata > Actinopteri > Scombriformes > Scombridae > Thunnus > Thunnus thynnus. The sequence continues at coordinate 13,397,827 of NC_089525.1, read as the reverse complement.
ATATAATCACCTGATTGCGGGGACTGTATGATGATAAGTTTATTTTAAAAAAGACAAAAAGTGGGGTGGAAAAACCATAATTTTGCTACCCCTAATCGAATAATGGGGATGCATTTGCTCCACATGTTCCATTGCTCCTATACACACACCCACACATAGACATGGATACCTGCTTCCCTTTAAATCAATCAAATTTCTTCTTCAGTGATACCATGTGACGGGTGCTTTGATAAGACAAGGGGAGCAATAATAGCCTTCCACACACTAAGTACATTGTATTTTACATTACTATGCAGACAGCGCTGTTCATGGACATGTGTTGAGAACAACTGAAGAAAGAAACCAAGCACTGTACAATAAATAGCATTGTGTAACGGTGTAGAGATCCTTTGCTAAAGACCAGCAAGAGTAAGAGGATGATGTAGATGTGGATATACGTGTAGATGTGGTCTCGGGGGTTTGTACAGTGCACTTCTTACTCATAACCTCTCTTCATTCTTCAGCCCTCAGGCTTACAGCTGCTTCGTTGTAGCGAGGATAATTTGCTCCTTTTTCTACAGGTTGCTATGGTGATTACTGACCTGAGGAATATGTAAATCAAAACTTCTTGAGTCCACAGGTTTTTTTTAGAAAAAGTATGAGAAATGTTTTTTGTTGGGGTTTTTTTGTAAAATAATGACAGAATGGATGACAAACTTTCTGATCGTCCTATGAAACAACAGTGTGTAACCACTGTGTGTCTGGTAAAGTTTTTAAAAATCTTACCTTTACTTTTGAGGGCTTCGGCTCATTAGTAGAGCCGATTAATCGATTAATCAATAAACAAAAACAGTAAACATTTAAAAATGCTAATGCCATTCACTGACAACAGCTTCTCACATGTGAATATTTGCTATTTTTATAGTAATCCATCATAATAAAGCAAATATATTTGGACTGTTGGTTGGACAAAACAAGCAATTTGAAGATGTAAACTTGGGCTGTGTGGAAATGTGGTGGGCATTTTCCACTATTTCTGGATGTCAATCAAGAAAATAATCTACAGATTAATCAATAATGGAATAATGATTAGCTGCAGCCCTACTCTTTGGATCTTATTCTATCACAATAGAATAAGTAGAGTATGCCACCAAAATATTAAGACAGTATCAAGGCATTGGCTTTGTCTTGCCTACTCAATTATATCCATACCCTACTATTAGACATCACAACATGTGTGTGTATTTGTGTGTCTACAAGAACAATAATGAGTGGAACATTGATAAAGGAGCTTATAATTTCAATGCAGTAACCTTAGTATGCACAACAGACACATTTTGTGCATGCACACATCTACAGGCTTTAAGATTTTCATGTCTGGGATTTATTAGTCTGTGTACTTCTCTCTCTCTGCTTTGTAGCGCAGACACACACACACACACACACAGACACATAGACACATAGCCACACATGCATGTACATGTGTGTGATGTAAAAGGCTTTCTGGAGCATGAAATAAGCTTTCCTGGGGAACAGTGAAGAAGAGAGTGGCTGATGTCCCCTGCTATTTCTTAATTAAGTACACGCAGCTCTCATCTTAAAATCGTAAATGTCACCTCAGAGCTTCTGGCTACCGTTCCAGTCCTTCCTCTTGGTTATGGCTCGTAAGTAAAATGCTGAGGCGCAGTCTGAGTAATGCAGCACTTGGCCATAGTCTTAATAAGATGCTGTGAGTGAAGGGCTCTGTTGCTATAGTAGCAGGTCATCCATTATTTTTTAATCCCAAAGATAAACTTGAGAATTAAATTTTGTTCTTAATGTCAGAGTGGAAAAAAAAAAAAACGGAAAAATCTCCCAAGAGTTTCCAAACAGGTAAATAGATTCTTTACTCTCCTCCTCCTCCCATCCCTCTACTCCCTCTGGCTCCATACCACACCCAAGAAAGTGTGATGTTGTTGTGTGTGATGTGTGTGTGTGTGTGTGTGTGCGCATGTGCGTGATGTGCTCTGGACTGTGATGAGCCGAGAGGAGGCAGCTTGATGATAAGAAACATATCAGTGTGCAGCACCTGCTTGCCTGCCTCCAAACTGACTGACTACACAAGCCGATTGCATGTGGAGTCCCTCTCATTGTCGCAGCAAAAAATCCCAACGCTATAATGAGGAAAGTGGAGTGTGAAGACCGATGGTGAAGGCTCAGGTTTGCCAATGAATGCATTTTCTCCCTGCGTGCCGCTAAAAATTAACCATATCAAAGAAATTTTTTTAGAAATGTTCAGTATTTGTTGTTGTAACTTCAACTTGTGATCAATCTTTGAGAAAGATAAGAGAAGAAAAGTTGGAGCTTTGAAGATGAAGCTGCCTCTAGCCTCAAAAACAAACAATTTTGTCTGAACCCTACAAGCCTCAGTACATTTGTCACTGTGTAATAAAAAGCTGTAGATTTTTGCTGACAGATTAGCTCCCCTCAGTAGTTACACACATTTCAGCTTGTTTTACCTGTGCTATAATAGTCCTACCAACTCTGATCATGTGTTTCCAATATGTACAGCTCCTTTTATTGGGACACTGTAAATATCTTTTGTCTTCTCTACCACCTTATTATCTTGGATGGTTCATAAGCACATAATCTGTCTTTCAAGTCACTCTTTGTGTTCTGTTTGGTTGTCTGAGCAGCTCAGTAGAGCGGCAGAAAGATGCTATAAATAAAAATAAATACAATATTTAGAGCAGTATCACAAAGCACAGCCGTTGATTATCTTAACGCAATCAGACGTTTGTTTGTCCTAGGCTCAGAGTAAGAAGGTTTGAGCATAGACGCCTGCAAGCATCTCTGTCTCCACTGCTACCACTGATGCAAACCACAATGTCTATATTGTTTTTAATTTTAAACTGTATTTCACGCATAACTTCCTGTTTTTCCCCACAAAATCAGAATTTACCAACCGGAACCCCGGCTTCCCTGTAATTCCTTCTTCTCCTTCACATCCAAATACACGTAAACAAACACTGTATTGCTCTAACCTCTCGGTGCCCCTGTCACAACACCACCACTTTGCAATCAACTTTGCTTTTTCAAACTTCACACACATGGCTGAGCACAGGCTATCACACTGCACTGAAGAGCAGAGGAGACGAGCTGTGACGATTAGCCGAGGCAGGGCCTGGGCCTCGAGGAGAGCAGCAAGCAAACACCTCTATGCCACTCAGCATCCTAGGCACAATCACAAACACACTCTGCAAGTCCACCACTAACACAAAGATGCGAAACGTAACAATAAATGTGGGATGAGTCATTAGCAATTCTGACATTTCATGTCAGCCTTTGTACTTAATTATGAAAAGATGGGTAAAGTTTAATGTCTATAATCAAAGAGGTAGAACAGGAAAAATAATATTCCTCAATCAAAGAACAGTTGAAATTACTACAAAGTGACAAGTCTACACAAAAGAGACCTACGCTTATTATCTGTGACTCAAATAGATTCATATTTCTCCTAGTCTCGCCTTCACCATCATGACATAAATGTTCCTCAGTCTACTGTGGGTGCAGTGCACCACTCTTTACGCAATAGAGACAATGTCACTGATTGATCCCTTCAAATGGTCCTGCAAAAGGTTCGATATGACACCCCACCCAGGGCATTACTAGCAATCTTGTTGATAATCTCCACATTCGCATTGATCATCATGTGGCTCCCTCCCCCCTCATACTCAGTTATCACTCTGTGGTTGCTGATACGGAGCTACATTATTGATCACAGCCCATTAACAGGGATAGAAGTGCACAGTTGCAGCCCAGTTCATCACAACTCATGGTGGAGCCATCATTCACCGGGCCACCTATACTTGTGACTGGAATATGCAGGTACACTTTACACCAGATACCTTCTATGAACAAATTCTGAGATTTTACTGGAGCATAAATGACTCTGAGGTGCTGCTTGACTCTTATCAAACAGAGCTGAAGGGTGGGTATATAGAATTTTTGTCAAAACTAAACTTTAAAAAAAGCAAAAATGAATCTATACTGTGCTTTCTATATTAACTGTGCTGGTTGAATACCTTTAGAAGTGTAGAATTAAATTTTACTGGGCTTAATACTGACGTTGTGCTATTTTGCATCCCCAGAACAACAGACATGTTGGTGAAATGCTAAAGATATCATTGCTTGCAGAGGGACAGTGTTACGTTGATTGAAAGCAATACATGAAGCATACTTACTTACTCATAAGATATCGAGGAACAGTTTCTTTTTTTCAAATATTGAACACCCTGACTGATGCTGGCAAGCGAATTACACATGACAATGGCAACCGCAACAACAATTGCATGCAGTCAGCGGTTCTGCTTCAATGCAATAGTCAAGCTCTTTTAGATATGTGCACCACAGCGGGCTACATATTCCTCTCCCCTCTCCTTTGCCCAGGGTGCATTAAATGGATTAAAGCACTAAGAGCAGCCAAGCACATATTCATTTTCTCCATATTGAGGGTGAGAGCAGCAGACAGCGTATTATGGAGTGTCACAAAGTCCCTGAACCATTTCTCCAAATCAGAGACAGAAGATTAAAATCTTTAGAGTAGATACAATCTTCTTCATTAAGCAGCTTTAATGCTACAGTTTATTTGCTTTTTACCCAACATAAGTAGGAATTACCATATTCATATGGGAGAAAAGCTATGACTAATAATGTATTAAAATATAATGGCCAAGAAACTGTGTTGAAGGCAAAAAAAATTTCACTATTTTCACCAGTGTCAGTAATGTAAGGACACTGACTTTCTGTTGCTTTACTCTGTGTGTTTGTGTGTGTGTATGTGTGTGTGTGTGTGTCAATACAATGCTGTAATGTCTTTATCTTTACTCCCTGTAATATCTTTTTATTTCCAAGTCTGACTGAAAATATGAAAGCCAACTGGGTGATCATCACACAAATAAATCAATTCCCTTACTGCCGCTGGTCAAACTTGTCTCCTAAATTACTTTAATCTATAATAAATGTGCAATGGAAAATATATGACAGTATGAAGGGAATATTATTCTTGCCTGGATTACGTTCATTTGCAATGTTTTGTTAGAAAAGAGAGAGTGTGATATCTTATACCCAGCAAAAAGTGATGAGGAAGTATGTGGTCGTGTGGATAGTTTGGCATCAAAAGGTCATGACTTTGACACCAGAGATTTTGAAATGAATCGAGTCCCATATGTGCTAGATTTTGTTAAGGTCCAGATCCAGAAAAACAGAACCAAAACCACAATAAATCTCCAAATCTGTAAGCCTCACGTGACTTTCTGGGTGCTTACAGAGTCCACACAATTGCCATTTCTGTCTTATGAAATAAAGAAACAGCTTTGAGTTGCCTAAACCATGATGTCCATGCTTGTATAGAAGTTACTGAAGGAAAAGAAGATGACACTAACTTGTGCAGATGTGTTTAATATAAACAATTTGAGTTGGTAGTGAACACTTTGCAGACAGTCAAGCCAAAGTCAAGTCAAATTTTATTTATACAGCCCATCACAAATTTGCCTTAAGGGCCTTTATGATCTGCACAACATATAACACCATCTATCCTTAGACCCTTATTCATGCTGGATACATATAAAGGTTTGCATTATTATGTTGATAAAAAGTTATCTGAGTATGTTTCCTACAAAACCAAAAGCAGGTTTCACAGAGGTTTCAACCAACATATTTTACATACTGTATGCCAAGATTGTATTAGATTATGTATTTACTGTAACACAACATGGAATGATTTTAATACAGTAGAGATGATGCAGCACTGCTTCATTCTTCAGGAAAAGCCCAAAAGATGTCTGTGCAATTGTGGGTTTCATAGCACGTTGAATGAGTTACAATGGATGGATATTTGGACGGGTGGATAGATATGTTTTCGAAAATATTGTACCAATCAAAATTTGGACACCTTCACATTCATTTGAATGTAAAAGCGCGTCCAAATTTTTAACTGGTAGTGTAACTGTGGCAACACATTAGAAAACCTCAAAGAGAACAATAGCTACACGATTGCTGCACAGCAGTGGACTTTGGTCCAAGCTGAGGCTGCAGGGCCCTGGCTGGAACCAAGCAGGCAGGCAGCAGGAGCATGGCAGCTCAGCAGGCCAGATAATTACACACCCTGATGGAGCAGCCACTTGGTATTCTCAGCACACCCACAAAAACATACCAGCACTAGATAAGTCAGTGGTGAGAAAGGGAGAGATGGGGAGGAAGAAAGGGAGGGAGTGCTGCTACACCTTCCTGCTCAGCCAGATCCAGACGGCAGGCGCCTGGGTTACAAATCAACCCCTTGCTGTGGTCTGGACTTTAGGTGCTGAGCCTTCTGACAGACAAAACCAACATGATATGCTAAAGGACTGAATCTTACATTTTACTCAGTGACGTATAATCTTTTGAATGAGTGGAATCACCTCAACCTGTCAATAAACAAAAGCATTCTCCTGGTCAGAAAGCTGCATCACTGTTGGGAAAGAAAGAAAGAAACAGTAATGACAAAAGCAGAAGATGCACCTCAGTGAGTTATGTGATAGCAAGGTCGACCAGAGAGGTCACACTGGATATTGTGGTTAATGAGGTGTTGTACTGGTGTGTTCACACATTGTCATTTGTACATGTAAATGAGAATATGGGTGGAACTATAGTACCAACTGTTGTTACATTGTGACAATATTCTCTCTTTAGCTTTTTATGGGAGACGTTAATATACAATTGAGCAAAACAGCACAGCTAATATCACTTCTGTGAAGTTAAGCACAATGCATACATTCATTTTACAGAAAGACAGATTGTGGAAATGTGTCTTGAGTCAGAAAATTTGTTTACCCTATGTGAAATGCATGACTGAATATGAGTCAAAAGCACAAACATAGAAAAAGGGGGACGGTGTGCGAAATAAACTGCATGCTGCAGACTGCAGGAGAAGACCACTTTATTGGTAGTCACAGAAGGGCGGAGTTGGGAGGGGCATGTGGGTGATATCTCATGGGTGGCAGAGATAGGAGGAGGAGGGGGAGCAGCCATGCTGTATTTCGTAGAGAATGAGTGTCACTCTGTGTCGTTCCGCTGTCAGGCGAGCTGCTGAGAGCTGTGTGCTTCACTGAAGGGTGACAGCAAAGAGACAGAGCTGCTCTGCTGCTATCACAGCCACTCTGCCTCTTAGTTTTAAGCTGTGAACTTCTGGCTAGTGTAACTGGCTGCAGGCTTCTGGACCTGAGTGGCTAATCATGTCATCTTCACTATGTATGTGAAAGCTATAGTCAAAGACAACTGTTGGCTAATGGTCTCATTTACAGCCCCTTTGCACCAAAAACATGGTGGAGGCTCAAATTGATTTTGTAAAGGTCAGGTGTATTAGCCTTTGGTGGTAGCTTGACCACACTGCTAACACTTAAATCTTCCATCTTATTTACAGTATTTATACATCTTGAAAGGTCAGGTAAACAACAAGAAAGGAAGCCGGCACGCAGTCTGTACAGTCCCATCAGAGCTCAGGCTGGTTGAAAGACGGGGATAAAATAAAGCGACACAGGCCTGAGTTTCTCCTTTCATCTTCTGACTGATAAATCAAATGGAGTCATCCTTCCCAGCCTGAGAAGATAGATTCAAAATAACCAGCCAAGTAAACTGCATCTCCTAGCAGATTTTTTCCATTTTAATTTAATTTCAGTTCATATTCATTGGACTAACAAGCAGCAACAAACAGGTGTGCTGCTTCATGGATGGGTAAAGTGGACCCAAATGGAAGGTTAAGAAGATTGCCTCTGTGGTATTCACCACATACCGGTGCTATGGAGATGCAGCTCTAAACTTGGCTTCTTCTACCTCTCTCAGTTTAAAAGCCCATCCTTGCTGCTGGAATTTAGGTCCAGTTCATATTATACAGGGATTATTGCATTATATTGTGGCGGTACTGATCCTCCAGACCACAGCCGATCGGAAAGTAGTAGCAGTAGTATCACAGGTATCTAAAACATTCTTTATTCTATGTCAAAGTGGCAAAGTGAATAAACTCTGTGCAATGTTCTGTCAAGCAGAGGAGAAAATCCCAAATTGGAGTAATAAAGTGCAAATTCTTTCCTTCACAACATTAGATCATTTCATTGGGGCTCACTTGTAAAAGCTGCCCTCAGGAGAATATTCTGTAGTTATGAGTGTGATGTAGAGGAATAAATAGAAAAGGATGCCAACACAGCTTTGGCTTTCATCAGTCAGCATCGTCATGTATGCCTCAATATTTATGACCGCTACAGGGCTTCAGCAGTCTCTGGACAGCATTAAAGTCGCCCCTTGTCCTCTATAAATATTTTCTTTATGGCCGGGAAGTGAGGGAAAGTCGTAACAAGCTATTACATGGATGAGCTGCATTTCTTAACCTCATCCGCCTTTTATCAACAAAGATCCTGCTCAGTGACCTGCAGAGACGGTCAGAGCTGAACATCTGTTTGGCTAACCTCCTCCACCCATTTATTCTCCGTGACAGACCACCTCTTAACCACCATGGTGATCCAACACCTTCCTCTCCATATCTAATCTGATCTCTTCAATCTGCGTACAAATATACAGCTTTACACTTTCAAATTGCATGCGAAAACAAACAAAATGGCTGACATTCCTTTTATTCTCAGTGGGAAATGCAATATTTTAAGATAGTTTCGGCATTAAGATGTGTTTTGATAACATTTCTAATGAGAAATGCGCATTTTATATTCATATTCAATGAATGTATATAATGTTAGGTTTTTAGGTATTACAAGGATTTTTGCAGGCTTTCTATTATTGCTATGGTGGTTGCTATGGATGCTGCTATTTCTGAAACCATGTAGTTGGATGTTGTGTAGTTATCTGAGCTGTTATGTTTTGTGCATTATTTTATGTAACTGTTTGATAATGTTCTTTCAATAAAAAACATAGATTTTAGAGCGCCCTAGGGATGAATTGAATTTGAAATCCAGAATTTGAAGCTTTGTGATTGGCTGACTGGAGGACCTGCCTGGAAGTGTTTCCTCACTGTCACCATGTTAAGGTTTTCTTTTAATGATATCTTTAACATTTCTCAGCACAAAAACATGAAAATGTTCTTGATAACTCAACAATGTGATAAGTTCATGTTTAGGCCATCAGTTTGAATTATTTCACACACACAATCAGATTTTAAATATCTAATTGTTAAACGGGTGAAAATTAATTTTAACCATACTTTAACCGTATTTGACAGTGCCCCCAGTTATTGACTATACTCACATGATAGCTGAGGTCAAGAGCTCTTTATAACAGTTGGTCTCATGTCTGCAGCCCCTTCTGTTGCTGTATTATAAGCCTCCAAACATGTACCAAGGTAAAGGTTCAAAGGTCAGTATTTCAAAGCAGGAGCCATGTAGACTCTCCATACTGACATATTTTACTCTCCAGGTTGCGACTTTTCCAACAATGTATTTGGTTTAGCTCTACAACAGTTTTTTTTCTCATTTCATGGGCACAAGCCATCCAAGCCCTAGTTTCAGAGAGCACTTTGAAGGCTCAATATATAAAATGAAAATTTTTGTTTGTTTGTTTGTTTGTTTTTTCCAAATTGAGTCACCTTCAGATATTACAATACTGCTGACAATTTAGGGCATTACTACAGGCTTGGAGGAAGGCCTGAGGTGCTTGGGTTAGGGTTAGGGTTAGGGCTGAAAAGACCAACCTGTTCTCATTCCCAGGTCATCAAATACCAATGCATGCATGAGCTACTATTTACACAACCCTGGAGATTTTTATGATCTTTATGATTCTTGGTTTTGGGATTTTCTGTCAGCATGGCATACAGTAACCCATTCAATCAGAATTTGTTTTATTAGCCAATACAAGCATACAAAGAATGTGTCTTGATGTTTGCTCCCAAAAAATGCAACACAGAAGAATAAAATTAGACAAAAGTAAGGTAATAATAACAATAATGAAATAAACAAAGTAATGTTAAAATTAATTACAATCTATTTACAAAATTAAATAGTAAATATAAAATATAGTAATATAAAACTTAATCACAGACACTGTGGGAGGTCATGAGTTTAAACCTCTAGACTAACAGATGTTGCAGATTTAGAAAGAATTCAGGCGGAAATAAACTTATTTTTTCTGCTTCTAAACAGTGAGATTGATAAATCAGAGTTTACAGTGAACCTGGGTACAAATAGTTTGTCTAGTGGTCTCAAATTAGTTATTCACAGTCTCAAAGTTGGAGATTTTGAGCTTTTCAAATTATGATCAGTAAGTGTGTCAAAACCTGTCAAAAACTCTGCTGGAGAAATGCAAGTTTGTAAATGTGTAAAAGCTATTTGTAGTTGTAGAAAAAAAGATGTCTAAATTAAATTTTGTGTACAAATTATATCAACAAGGAGGTTTTACAAACACTCTGTGTTTTTGAGAACATGTGAGTTAGGGCTGAAACAAATAGTCAAGTAATCAAGTTGATTGACAGAAAATTATTTGGCAACTGTTTTGTTTATCAATTAATCTTTCTAGTTATTTTACGAGCAAAAATGCCTTGCACAAATTTGCAGATTCTAGCTTCTCAAGATGAGGATTTGATGCTTTTTTCTGTTTTTATATTGTAAACAGATAATTTTGGGGTTTTGCACTGTTGGTCAGACAAAACAAGACATTCAAACATCACTTTGGACTCTTAGAAAAGTGAGATGGACATTTTTAGCTGATTTCTGTCACCGTACAGACTGAACAACTACTAATTTAATTGAGAATATAATCCTAATCTGATTGGAGCTGTGACAAAAGATTATCATCATTGATTAATCTGACAATTAATCATTTGGTCTGTAAAATGTCAGAAAACTGTCCAAGGTGACTTTTTCAAACTGTTTTTTTTTGTCTGACTGACAGAAAACCCAAAATATGTAATTTATGATGATTTAACACAACAGAAAAGCAACAAATTCTCAGATTTGGGAACCAGAATCTATCAATATATACTTAATAAATGATTTATATGGTTAAGTATGTAACCCTAACCTCTGTCTATGTGTTTGAGGGGGCTCTGCACTCTGTATATTTTCCTGCTTTTTTGTCCTTTGCCAATCAGATCTGATATACATTTGAAAACTTTGCTGACCTTGTGAGTTACTGAAGGATTTTAGAGGACAGAAAGTTGCATATGGTTTCTGCTACTTTTTAAGGCTAAAGGGGACATGACTGACGTTTTCAGTAATTATAAGAAGAAAAAGAAAACATTCTTATTTACTGTGTTAAGTTGATGCCCATGCAGTCCAAACATTTCCTGCTGGTGCTACTTCACATTAAAAGCTTTTCACTGGTGTACCACTGTGTGGATTTTATTATGAAGCATGTAGAGGAAATGCAAAACTGACTGCACTATTGGTCAGTAAATATTAGTCTGAATAGCAAAATGTTTTGTGCTGTTTGGTCAGCATATCAGTTTTATATATTGCAAAGGAGGATGGGTAAAAGAGGAAACAGCCACAGTGAGCACAGTGGTAAACAACTTATTTTGTTCTGCTGTCCTGTCTGAGGGAAAACCCTTTGCACTGTGCATCTCAAATATAATTGCAGCAGCTCACTATGAAAAATGGCCTTCTTCCATATGGCAGAGATACCCACGCTGTAGTGGGTATCTCTGCCATATGGAAGAAGGCCATGAGATTTCTATAAACATGGTATGCACAATCCCTGCACACAATGAAAATAAGTAAATATGTTTATTTCTGTTTAACAGTTAACCATAAATAATTGTCATTTAAAGAGTTGGTTCTGTACTCGTTTATTGAAATTTAAAAGTGTGGTTTGAACGTTTACAGTATTACATGTATAACCGTAATCTAATTTATTGCAAAATGTCTGGTGCTGTAATCTAATACACAGTATTAAAAGTAATAAAATTACTGTAACTGTAGATACACTATCATTATATTGCTGTATTTCATGTAACTTACTGTAAAATAAATTACAGTAAGTTACTTGTCAATTGCTGTCAATCACTGTAAAAATCACAGTAAATTTCTTAGAGCGTTGCCTGTAGTGACCAAATTAGGCACAAGGCCTTGTGTTACTATACAGACTGATAGTGTGCCTGTGTGTCTGAGTTAGTCAGTAACAGTTAAATTAGTTTACAATTATTTTCATTAGTGATTAATCTGCCAATTATTTTCTCAATTAATTGATTAAACATCTGGTCAATTAAATGCTAGAAAATTATTGAAAGAATGCTCATCACATATTTCATATGGAGAGCCGTTTCATTCAAAAGCCTACCCAAACCGTGCACCACCTATCCAGTCGACGGTGCTGCCTCCCAGTCGGCGCCACCCAGCTGATAGCGCTGATTAGACAGAAATTCAATCGTCTCTCTTAAATCAGAAGTAAGAAGAAACTTTGGAAATAAGCGCCGTCCACTGGATAGGTGGTGCACGGTTTGGGTAGGCTTTTGAATGAAACGGTTCTAGTTGACATACTTAAATGTTTTTGTTTTGGTTTTTTTTCTGATCAACAGTCCAAAATCCAAATATATTCAATTTAAATTTATATAAAACTGAGAAAACAAAATATTCATATTTGAGAAGCTGGAACAAGAATTGTTTGGGTGTTTTTGGATTAGCAGAATTGTTAATCAATTTATTGATTAATTGACTAATTGTTTCAACTCTGTCTACAATACTATGACCTTCATAGTATTGACCTTGATAGGATTAGACATAATGTAAACTCTGAACATGATGATTGATGCCTATAGATTAATCAGAATACTTCCATTTTCTATCTGTTGAACATAGAAGTTCAGTTGATTATTCTCCTAATTAATCAATTAATCATTTTGGCTTTTAAATGAAAAAAATGCCCATTATAATTTCCCAGAGCCCAAGGTGACATATTCAAAATTAGTTTTATCCAGCTATCAGTTCACCAACCCAAAATACTCAGTTTGGATTCATATAGGAAAGTATGAAATCCTCACATTGCTAAAGCTGGAATCATAAAATAAGCAAGCATTTTGCTTTAAAAACAATTAAACAATTATCAAAATAGTTGCCAATTAATTTAAATCAATTAATCAACATTTCAGCTCTATAGGATTTATATTTTTTTGTAATCACAACAAAACAAAGTAAACCGTGTCAAGATCACAGGATAATAATTTTGTGCGGTAAACAATAAGAAAATAAATGTACCCACAGCCACTACTGGCTTCCACTGACAGTAGTAAGCATACAAAGACACACTATGAAGACATACACAGCAGGTTAAAGCTAATATAAGACACTCTGAGAAGGGACTGGCATACAGAGCAGAGAGGTGGTGCTCTAACCTTTGGTCCTGTCAGAGTGAACCTCTTGGCTGGCGCCAGCGTATCGCCACTCTTTCACAGAGAGGTTGAGGGGTTAAGCTGGTCTGCAGACTAGAGGGTGGGATATTAATTTCCATGTTGTGGTGAAGGTCATGTGGTGCAATGATCACATTAATAATGTAGGAGTGAGTCAGAGGAGCACCTAAGAAAAAGACCAACAGGTCAGCTAAGTCCAGTCAAGTGCAACCAAGCAACCATTCAAACATGTAGCCAGGCAGATGTTGCCTTTTGATCATATTTTAACATCAAGATTTGCCTATAGGAGTTTTTTTCACCTCATAGGCAGCATAGGGTGCCAAATCCTGAGTTTTATCTACTGCTTGGATGGTCTGATCATGTGTCATGTTTTAGGCTCATTCAGCGCTTGCAAAAATACCCGAAGCTTAGACATATTTCATGTCATCCACAGCCTGCAGACATGTCAGGTGCCCTCTGGATCAAAAACAATGGTGTGGGAGTAAAGACAAGGAAAGATCTCTAGCCTTTGACACAAGACAAATATAGAAAGACACACTATGGGGAAGATGTGGGAATTAATCATTGATGTGTGACATTCGTAGATACACCTGTTTATACTGTTCAGATAACACTGTAGGACGTAGCATGATGAAGCCTGTCCACTATCATTCATCTTCATTTGTCTTGGTCGAGGTGCCAAAACATTGACTTAAAGAAGAGGAGAGAGAGAGATATAGATGGAGTTCAGTCCAGGCATGAAAACCAGAATGTCAGTGTGTTAAAGTTACAGCTTCCAGTGAAATCCTTTTCCAGGGGGGTTTGTTTTCCATGTATGTTGCTTAATGGAATTTGAAGTGAAATTATGTGCTGGTATTCTCCTCAAGGTCGTGAACTCCATTGTGAAGAAGTCACATCCACTCCAAACCCTATTCACTTTTTCAGATCCTTCTTAACCTTTTACCATCTCCATCTCCAAGACAATAACAACTTGTAGAGACACAAAATAAACAAAACACATCTGAGTGAAGCACATACTGTAGCACTCTTGTGTGACCGCAGTCTCTTCCCCTGAGTTGCTCTCATCTAAAACTTTTCTCAAGGTGTTCATCATCTTTTGCTTGCTTGCTCTCAGAGGACTCTTGATTGGGGTTATAGCCCAGATAGTCTGCTGAGGTTATTTCAACACTTGGAGACCAATTGTGGAGTGTGAGTTTTGACAAACACAACTGCCTTGTTGCTGCTCCTATAGAACAGTAGACACCCGCTGCCCTGTCAGATGAGCTCAAATACACCTTTATTGACACCACCCACAATGTTCCAAACGTGTTCATTTGAACTGATTTTACACTGGATGTTATTTGATGATATAAAAGTGGATATTGTTAAAATAAGTTTTCATACAAGACATAGTGATCCTGGAATTGTCACAGGTTAGGCTTGGTCTCTTTTTTCTTTCTTTCATTTTGGTCAAGTTTGTTGTATTGTACTACTACCACTTGGACCTTTCAACCATTTGTCCATTACTTTTACCCTTTTGATTTTTCTGCTAGCTTGCTAACTAGCATGAAAACTGTGCACTCTCAATCACATCACGTGGCGCAGCACTGTTACAACTGACTCAGATTAGTGGGAGTGCCGTCAGTTCATCATAGGTGGTACTTTATTGGTAATTATGACAATAAATATGCTATTATTCTAAATATTATAAGATTAGCCCTACATCAATCTTTAATCCTATTTATGTGCTCCTTTTCTTCCTAAACACAAATCTATGCATATATATTTTACCAAATCATAATTTCTAATTACTATACCATAATCTTTCCACATAAATCCCTGGTAACTGACGAAGTAGCGCCTTGGTTACAAGTATCTTTGGTTGGGAATCATTGCTGTTGAATTAAGACACACCATTGAGTACATTTTGTGAGTCATAGCCATGCACAGCTACAAGGCTGAACACATACTAAACTAAACTGCAACAGCTGCACATCTGACATGACATTTCTCCACATAAACTCTTTTAGGCCCATGGACCCAACATTGGACAGTGCAAATAAAGAAAGCGGCTAATTGTTTGGCAAGACAAGAAAGATAAAGTGCTGAACAACCCAGTCAACACTCTGTACACATTCAGGGGACATTTCCTTGCTGCATCAATCACCACTCAAGCTGTCGCTTTTACCCACAGCCACAATCCATTTTCAAATAAGCAGTTAGCTTTGGCCACTAGAGGAAAGAGACTGGGCGGCGACAGACAGAGACACAGACAGTGACAGAGAGATTAAGAGAGAAAAAACAGAGAAACAGTTAAGGTAGGCAACAAGTTCAGATCGTGAGAGTGAGAAACCAGTCGCTAAATGGCTGCCATCTGGCCCTGCTGTGGAGGCCATTTGTGTAAAGAGAGGAACGGATGCAGTCATGCTGGCAGGCAGGCCAGCAGGTGAACACAGCCAGAGTCAGACAGAGGGATGGGAACTTCAGCTGTACAAATCTTTTTGACTGTATCTTTATTTCATATGACAGAAATGGCAATTGTGTGGATTCTGTAAGCACACAGCATGTCAAGTGAGGCTTACAGATTTGGAGATTGAGTTTTCATTGTTTACCTGGCAGCAGGGGTAAGAGTGGTTGGCTGGAAAATCGACCTGCAAGAGTGAGAAAAAAATCCAGAGAGAAGATTAGATGTGAGTTACAGAGAGGATAGATTTAAGTCATTGTTAATGTAAATTTATAAAATGCATCTATGTGTATGCATAGGTGTCAAAGAGTGCAGTTCACAGGTAAGTTTCAAATATTTCAAAAGTTTAGACACACATTCCCATTCACTTGAATGAGAAAGTGTGTCCAGACTTTTGACTGGTACTGTATATGACTGAGAGACATACTGAAAGATGCTGCATAGTAATGATGAAGGACAGGAGAGGAGGGATTTGCAAAAAAATGATGGAAAGGAAATGTGAGCTACGTCCAATTTAAGTCAAAGGACTGCTTAAGGTTTTAAATGATCCAATACTGTAGATAAAAACACAATGGAAAGTTTATCAGGAGATCCAGGACTGACTTACATATAGCAGTCTTCACTTTCCTAACAGAGTGAATCGGTCGTGTTGTCCTGCAGGATTTATGTTGGTCTGGCCGGGGCAGCGTGCAGTGACAGAAAGGATTAGGCCCATTGCCGATAGCTTCATTTGATTGGCTCTCTCAGTGCAAAGGCCTGTCTATCACCACAAATCACGAACCTTAAATCCTTTCAAAAAACAACATAAATATTTAGTATATGTTTTATCACAGCCAGCAATTGAAAACAGATTGAAGACAGTGGCCACCGTGCTGCCAGAATGACTTTCATGTTTGCGACTTCCTAGAGGCCGTACATGTGACAGGCAGAGTATCTTTGTCCAGGAGGGCTCATTTCACAGTACACTGGGGAGATTATTGTGTCGCCTCTTTCATAATCCTAACAGGATTTTTGCAGATTCAAGGATTTGCTACATTTGATATGAAATGTTGGCAGTCTGCGCTGCAGGCTGACAGAGGATTTCTCTGTGATTGAATGGGATGTATCAGTATGCAACATGACTTTACATACTGTACATACTGTATGTTTGCAAAAATTAACTGAAACTGAAAGATCTAGCATCCTTATAATGTATTAGAGTTGCAAGTGTTTGTAGTCCCTTTTTTAATATATGGTTATGTTGGCATGAAGCAGAGCCGTTTTCTGCCTCAGAGACTCTGAGTTTTCTGTGGAAGAAAGTTAATCTTTCTGGGACATGTGGCTGTTCTGCATCAGCCATTCAACACATTATTCAACTTATTATGCACTGTATATTTGTTTGATTTGTCTGAATCAGAAGCTAAATATATGTGGCTAATAAGTGTGTCCGGTTTTAAATGGGAAAAAATGTTTTTATAGCACTGCATCATCTCTGTCACCACTGATAAAATTTCTAGAAATTTACAGTGTTTACATTTCCTATTGCTGATGTTATGTAGACCACAGTTGAAGAAAACATCTCCTGGGAGAGATTATGCACACTGTAGGATCACTTCTCTACAATGAATTGTTCGTGTGTGAGAATGCAACGTGTGTGTGATGTGCAAGTCACCACACGTGCTCATTTCTTTACGGCAAGCTACTGTCCTCCATTGCTGCTTATTGCAGCAAGGTAATTGAGGTTAGTGTCTGTCTGGATATATTCCAATTCAGGAAATTAATTCCTAAGCCCTTGACCCAGACTACTCAAGCATCAAAGAAAACGCTGTTGCTTTAATTGAGCACAGTTCCTAATTACACTAATAAGTTACCTTATTGAATTTGACCGTATTTTCTATAATAGCATTACGATTCATTTGCATATTTCATCTAGATTTTTAAATGACTGTAGAAGCAACCGGATATTATAAATTCATAAGTTTGTGCAT
The DNA here is from genome assembly GCF_963924715.1 of Thunnus thynnus. NCBI lineage: Eukaryota > Metazoa > Chordata > Actinopteri > Scombriformes > Scombridae > Thunnus > Thunnus thynnus. The sequence goes on along the minus strand of NC_089525.1, from coordinate 13,380,081 downwards.
GTGTTGTTGTGTGTAAGAGAATGAGTCAGTGTGAAATAGAAACCTCTCTTAGATGTATTTTATATTTGAAAATGTACGTCCTTAAAAGACTTGTAAGTTATCAAAGTACCTTAGACTATAACCCAGCCTATAATGATTTCTACCACTATTGCATCCATGCATAACCCCTCAGCTTCAGCTTACATAATCAAATGTGATTAAGTTCACTCAGAGCAGTTTTCTACGGTAACTACGGTAGTACATACTCCTCACAAGGGAAAACCGATATTAGATGGAATTCACAAAACAGCGTAGCATTCTTATGTTCATGAATTATTTAGTCAGCTAGAGTCTGTCAGTAATCAACTGCGATAGTACTCACCTATTGCCTGGCTCCTCAAGGCAAAGATCCAATAACATACAGTCACTTATGACTCTCCTCAATTTGCAATTAGTGCAGTGCACAACTCCCAAGTTTCTACAGCTGATTCCATCTCTGATTCAAATTATACTTTATAATTCAGGCATTTACCAAACGCAGTTAATCAGAGAGATTAACAATTAGTGCAACAGTAAAATAAGTGAAAATTCCTCAAGCATCAACAGTAGCCAGATAATTCAGAGTGCCGTGTGGAAGTGCTATGCTAATTGTCACTGGAATTGACTCTTTAATTCCTATTAAACCATAATTAAGAATCTACATTTGAGACGCAGCATCCAAAGGGCTAAGCCGTAACTCCTGCATGTGGGAATAGCCTAACCTAATTAAGTGTGAATATGAATGTTGCACGAGCAGTTATAATGTGGCATTAATTTACCCTAAATGCATAAATCAATGTCTTTAAGTTCTGCATCCTCCATATTGGTACGCCCGCTGAGGTTAGCTATTTGATTAAAAAGGCTATATCACCAGTTTTTCATGTTTATCTACAATATTCTCCACTGATACATTATTTCAAATTCATAAATGCTTCCTATAAATCACTAAGCAAGGCATCTACATTTCAACATCAAATTCAGTTGATGCTGATCGTGTTTTTTTAACTTGTGTGTTGTAAAATTATGGACTTAAGCTTTTTGTCTACAACGATTTATGTCATTTTGAGCAGATAATATTTCTGTGGTTGATATGACCTGAGACAGATGCACAATTTCTTTAGCATTAGCATCATACTCTATTAGCCACTGATAATACTAAAGTTTTCCAAAAAAAGAGAGAGAGAGACAGATTCCAAACAACAGAACTTGAGGGAAATTGAAATAATTAAAATCAAAATTAAAAACAAATGAGCAAACTGTAAGTGTTCTGCAGTTCTCCATACAAACCATCAGACAGCTACGGGAGAAGTAACTTATTTACCCTCCTCTCAAGGGTTCTCAGTGGTATGTCAAATTTTCCAGAACAGGACTACTGCTTTCAGCCTTTACTATTTGTATTCACAATGGCCTTCATCTTTGCTCTCAGACTAAACTAATTTGCCTTCTTTCACGGCAAATTTCCTGTAGAGCCCAGTTTCCACAGTAGCAATAGCAGCTGCTGGCTGTTATTCTTGTCTCAATAATGCAACTCAATTCCACACAAACATTTAAAACATTTTTTGAACGGGTTTCGCTCGTGTAATTATATGTCACAAAGAACATTTGACCATTACTCTGGGTTTCATCTTACACTAGGATCCATTTTGTTGGCCACAAATGGCGATTGGCCCTGAACTATTGCAATGCCCTCCTCTCAGATTTAACTACAGTATGAAATAACCATAGGTCAACTACAATTGCATAAAACTCACAGGTGTTTTATGGAGGACCAGAATGAGAGCACATGCTAGTGTCTCTGCATTAACATGCATTAACTCTACGTAAACAAACAATAGTAGTAGTATAGTAATAGTTTTCACTTTTTTTCTCATTCTTTACTCAAAAAGTCAGCTTCTCAAATGCATCTGTGCATATTTGAGCCCAAATATGATCTGAAATATGAGAGTAGACAACATGAACAACCCATAAAACCTCCTTAGCAACAAGCAACAAAGGCTACAGAACAGAGCTTTTGACTTTCGGGGATTTCAGGGAGCATTTTTACATACTTTTTTTTTTTTTATATACCTCATATTTTGGAACTTTGACCATGTTTAACATAGACATCTGACATCACAAATAACATGATATATCCCCTTTAAAGCCCTTTTATTGATTTATAAAACATTAAATAGCTCTCCCTCAGCGCACGTCTGAACTGCTCTCAAGATATGTCAGTAGTGGTAGCTGTTTCCTGGCTGTCCCCCCAACGTTATGGACCCAGCCGTTAGAACAGATATTGTGGCTATCAAATTTAAAATGGCTATAATCAGTATTTTCATATTACGGATGGATGGCATGACTACTTGATTGATCGATTAACTGACTGATCAATCAGCTACTTTCACAGTCGCTTTTGTGCACCTGATCACACTGGAACAGAGCCTATTAACTGTTATCACTGTTGCTGCTGTATGAAATGCAGTGTCCCTCAAGCCAATGATAAACCTGTCAGATTGCAGGCCTGGGAGGATAATGAGTAAAGGTCATTCTTCCCGGCCCCTGAGGCCTGGTGGGCTGCTGCCGACTGGGACACTGGAGCAGAGCAGGTATCTGCCGCTCTGACCTCCGGTGCCTGAGGAAATACTGGCATCTGGCCATTGTGGCTATGGCAGGATCGGAGAGCGACTGGCTAGTCCTCTCTCCCTTGTAGCGACCACATCATTATTCTCATCCACCCACCATCCCTCCATCCACACGAGCTTCGACAAGCTACCAAGAGCCGTAGTCATAGCAACGGGCAGGCTTTCTGATGCCCTTGGGGATCATTTCTTGACAGAATTCCTTGGTGTCCTCTCTCAGTAAAAGGTCGGCCCCTCTGCTGAATGGCTGTTAATCTCTGCAGACGTGTATGCTTCAGTGTCCTGCGGCTACCTTCATCGCTCTCCCTTCTGTTCAGTTCTTTCTGAAAACTCATCTCAAAACTGAGTGTAGAATTTAAAGCTGTGTGGTGTCCATGATGCCGCAGGACAAAAGCATACAGAGGAGCAGTTGTTCCTCTGTTTCTGATCCTGAGTAATGGTTATGTGTGTTTGTATAAATATGCAGTGCACAGTTTCAGCTGTAATTCAGGTTTTCCTATTTGAGCATGCTGTATGTACAAAAGACTCAGGACTCAAAGACTACAGTGGGGGCTCTGAGAATAATGGGCAAGGTGTAAGTGCAGGTTGTTCACAACAGGGATATTTATATTGTCTCCTTGCTGAGGTCACAAATCTTGGCTCTTCTCTGCAATGGCGCTGAGGATTTACTGACATTCATAGTGACGTGCGGCAATCACGCACACCTGATGAATGGTCACACTCGTGCCTCCTTGAAGATCCAACAAAAAGGGTGTCCTTCCAGCAACTGGTGAGGCAGACAGATGGTGGATAAAGGAAGCCATTAGATGGTCAGAAAGAAGGAGAATAAATGGGGATTGAACTGCACTGTCAGAATCCATTGCTGGAATCAAAGGAGAAGATAATCATTCTCAATCAAAAACATGTAATCATTTTTAGAGGCAGAACCAGCTGGTGCAGCATCATTTGTCACCGATGTGCACCTTTGATACAGACAGATGATGCTTTTTAAGTCAGCTGAATATTGAATACAGACATTTTTATTTAAATCTAATCTTTTTAAATGATTAGTATAATTGAAATTCAAAGCGCATATAACTTAATGGATTTTTAGTCATGGACTGAGCTCAAAATGAAGCCTATCTACGATACATCAACCCTCATCTGATACCATGTCACAAGGTAGAGATCAGTAATGCATCACTGGAATTGTAAATGAGCCATGCCCCCTTATAAGCCACTGTTATGAGAAACAGCAAGTGACAAGAATATGAATCTGAGCTATTGACTAATGTGACTCAGCCTCCTGTTACTGACAGTTTGTTCTCTGCCTATGGCACCAAGGAAGGTATGCTCTCAACGGTGTATCCCTGCATAATAATCCTGAGCAGTACTGTCGTGCTCTTTATCTGTCCCTCTCCATTTTAGCCCATCTGCGCCATTAACATCACAATCAGTGTCTCATCCTTAGTCAGTAATCATCAGAGTCCTACATAACAGATATGAGCATAAATATCTGTCTCTCTTTCCCTCACACGATCATTTCCCTCCATTTTTTTCCTGTCATTTGCCACAAACACAGAAACCCACAGGCCACGTACACATACACACTCTCAGTCTTTCAGTAATCTTGCTTTCACTGCCTCCCACACAGGCATCTGTAAAAGAGCATGTGTGGTTCACAGCAGTAGCTTGGTCCACACTGGCGAGAGACTGGCAGATTCAGAGACCTTAATGTGTTAAATACTGTATTTGCATTGTGCTATAAGTTCTTGATAAATGTTGCTTTTCTAAACGCAGGCCTCAAGATGCTCAGATGCTTTTAGAAAATATATTTAAATGAAAATGCCTACATTTTTCCATCTTGTGCAGAATCTTACAAGGAGCCAGACGCCACTTGTTGTTGACAGTGGAAAATGTCTGGTATACTTAGACAAGCTGTGGTTTCAACCAAGAAAATGAATGCCAAAAACTCAACAAAAGGAACAAACACGGTGTCAAAATTTTTATTTTTTTTTTTGCTTGCACCTCATGTCTCCTCTCTTCTATTGTGCAGGTGAATGATTGCAAAACAGAGAGCAGCCTTTGCAGTGCGACCCTGTCCCATGCTGCTCCCTCCTCTCAGGGGATGGCCAAGGTCCAGGATGGACACACGAACGCATGTGACAGGTATTCAATACTACATGTGACCTAGACTTATTTTTCTCTGCACAAACAGGATATTCCTCATTCTCTAATTGTAGAAAATACATACATTTTTACATATTTATTTGTCCTTTCACTCTTAAATTTGTGTGTGTGTACTCTGCAGCTCTGCAATGTTAGAGGAGAGCCAAGATGGTATGGACAGTGGTACCCTAAGTCCTGCCTCAGCTCGACAGGTCACCATCCAGCGCCACCCGACTCAAGGCTTCGGCTTCATTGCAGGCAGCCAGAGGCCTGTCATTGTACGCTCCGTCTCTGCTGGTTAGTGTGTGTGTGTGTGTGTGTGTGTGTGTGTGTGTGTGTGTGTGTGTGTGAGAAAGAGAGACAGAGAAGACAGGAAGAGTGATGACAGTATACGTAAATCCTATGATGAGTTAAATTAAACTTTCATTTTTACTGCTTGTATATGATTTTGTATGCTGGCTGTGTGTCCCGACTCATCTGCAGACGGCCCCTCATTTGGCAAGCTTCTCCCTGGAGACCAGATCTTGGCCATTAACGAGGAGACGGTGAGCGACGCGCCCAGAGAGAGAGTCATAGACCTTGTAAGGTAACATCCTTTACTGTCCCAGGAGGGAGGGAGGGGGAGCCCGAGGGTGCAGGCCAGGGGACCAGCAGCACGGGCAAGTGAAAAGTAAAGAGGACACGGGTAAAGAGAGTGGATCAAAAGGAACAAACTGTTTCTTATTGCCAGTGATGCATTACATCAACACAAACCTGTGGATGAGTCAGTCCTTTTGCAGCTGAAGGACAGTGAGGAAATGGCAGATATAAACTGGAGAAGCTCTCCAAATACCATGCTGTTCACGGCGTTATCTAACCCACTCCACTCTCTGTTGTCTTTCCATAGACGCTGCAAAGACACTATAGTTCTCACTGTGCTGCAGCCCCATCAGGTAGTATATTAGGACACTCACTCTCTTTCATGTTCCCCTCCCTCAGGATTTCTCCTACTCTTCATCAGTCTTAACATTTTTCCTTTCACTCTGAATCATACAGAGATACTGTACAGTATTCTGTTGGAAAAGAGCACACAAATGCCGTGCAGACATACATTAGTATTCACGGCCATGCCTACACATTAGAGTAATTTCTTTTTCTGGTAACCCCTTTCAGAAAAGCTCCATGTGGGCACATAAACACCTACATGAGACCATATTAAATAAAGGCTGTGTGTACAACCATCCTTACAGTGAAAATGAAAATGTACCATTATTTAAACGTCTAACTGAACTGGATATTTTTAGCAGAACAAATACTGATATGAAAATGTAGATTTATGTGATTCTGATTTTTTGAAATTTGATATTTTGAAGCCTGGAGTCCCATATTCTTATGAGTTATGCAGCCATTCTGCAGTGATTTGCCTGTGTGTTGATGGCTCTAAATGGCAAACAACTTTCTTGTGCTCAGAGCAACAAGCATAACAATTTGAATTTTGAACAGGTGAGTTTCATGTTTAAAGCAGGTTTGTAGTTGTCGCATTGCAGCAGCATTAGCCAGCTCTCTAACACATGTCTCTTTAGCCCTGGCAGTCACCGGGGCTTTTTACTCATTTACATCTCCTCTTTCAAGCTGATTCAGATGAGTTCCTCTCTCTTTTCTTATCCTCAGTCACCTAAGTCTGCCTTCATAAGTGCAGCCAAAAAGGCCCGCCTGCGAACTAACCCGCCTAAAGTGCGCTTTTCAGAGCAAGTGTCGATCAGCGACCCAGACTCAGTAAGTTCAACTTATCATGTATCTCTGTGACTCATGCATGCAAACATGTACTGTTACCCTTTCCCTCCCTCTCCCACTGTGCATTTCTTTTGTTTGATCAGCAATCACAAAAGCTTCAAGTATCCTCTCTCAATCCTCTTATTTCAGTCGGGGCTTCTCTACTGTGTGTGTGTGAGCGAGCCTTTGGTCCAGCAGTTTGGCCTTGAATAAACTGCTTATCTGACTGATTTGAATTCTCACAGGAGCAACCTATACCTCTTTTCAAAGGCATTTTGAGAGCAGACCCATTAGGGTCCAATCTTACTCTGTTAAACATGGCACAGCTCTCATGTTCCCACCTTTCTTACCATACTAACCAACGTCTACAAGGCTTGAGTCACATTATTTTACGCTCTCATTTAAGTAGGACCTGCTGAGTGGCAGATACAGGTAATGCCTGGTGGTCAAGGATGAAAAGAGTCTACAGCTATGCTGCTCTGTGAGAGTGTACTTAGGCATAGCAGTGGTTTGAGCTAAATGCTAATGTCAGCATGCTAACATGCATACAAGGACAATGTTAACAGGCTGATGTTTAGCAGGTGCAATATAATGTTTACCATCTTAGTTTAGCATGTTATGTTAGCATGCTAACATGTGCTCATTAGCACAAAGCACAGCTGATGCTGATAGAAATGTCATTAATTTTGCAGGAATTATGTCAAAAACCAAAGTGTTGGACAAAATATAAATTTGACCACATGACAGTCAGAGAGAGGATCACCCATGTGATTACAGTTCATTCTGTAGGGAGCATGAATATCTGTACCAAATTGCATGGCAATCCATCCAATATATGTTGAGACATTTCATTTTGAGTCAAAAATGTCAACCTACTGTGGTGCTAGAGGAAAAATCAGGGGATCAAAGTCATTAGGCTTTATCCTCTGGGCACCATGGATATCTGTACCGAATTCAGCCATCGATCCATTACTTGTAAAGATATTTCATTAAAAAACATGACAACTGTATTTTAAAAGTCAGAGGATCACCAAAGTCAGTAGGATCCATCTTCTTGAAACCTGAATGTCTGTATAAAATTTCATAGCACATCCAGCAGTTGCTGAAATATTTCAGTCTAGGCCAAAGTAGTGGACAGACCGACCGACCCACCGACACACCGGCCCATCGACAGACCAACATTACCATCCCTAGAGCCATACTAACTAAAAAGGACGTTACACAGCACAGTAAATAAAGTTGGAACACAAAGATGTCAAGCAACAGACAATCAATAAAGAATCAGAAGTTAGAGGATAGAGCATTTCATCACTCTTTTTCTATTTACCTGAACTTAATGGAAGAAAGTAGAGAACAAGATTGCTCATCACTTGGACCACCGGGTCTCTGATAACCTTTGGATTAAGCCAACACAGAGTGATAGGCAGACAGCTCAAACTGGCTTTTCATTACAGCTGATTTCACCACCCACTCTAGCCTGGCAATACCAGTGGTCAACATCATGTGAATGCCACAGGTTACCCTTATTAGACCTAAATCAAATTTAAGGTAGAGATATTCTCATGAACTAGGAAATGCCAACAGCTCTGGTTTACAGCAATAAGATAGGTTGGATCTCCTCTCTCCCTGTTTCTCTTCCTCTATCGTGAATCCAATTATCTGTGCTCAAGCTACAGAACATAAGGCACTGTTGGTGCAGATATGGGAGGGAGCTGCTACAATTGGTAATGATCAGATGTTTCAGCCACCACCTCCCAACCAATGGCAAGACATTTCTTAATCTCTGCCTCTATTGATGAGGAGCCAAAGGCTTATTGATCATTTGGAGACTTATCAGTGTCGGCCACCTAGCCTGATGTTTATTGAGAGAGAGAAAGAGAAGGAAAGAGATGAGGCTGCAGCGTTGAGCTGTGATTTTCCGCTCATAACACTTTTGCTGCATGTGACAAATCAGCCCCAGCTCACACTCACTAACAAGGACAAAGGTATAGTGGCTTGTCATGGGAAATGATAGACCTGTTTGTGGAGTCTCCTCACTAGTGCACCCTCCCTTCAGTGCTGCAGTATGGAGAAAGATCTGTTCTCTCATAACTCAGGCTTTAGTTGCTTCTAGTCTGCTCAGAAGAACAGCTTGTTGAGCCTGCTGAATACTTAAGTTCTCCAAAAAAACAGACTGCAAGGCATCTGCTGTGGACCCAGCTCTCCTTTTCAACTAAATACATTTTCTGAGTTATACTGTTGCAATAAATCCACATCCCTATACTGTCATGAGTAATGTCTGGATTCTGTTTTTACAAATCCCATCATGAGATTAAAAAAAGCAAGAAGTACAGGAAAGGATTGATTTTGTTTTGGCAATTATGGAGGATTTCATTTGGACTGCAAGGCTGCTTCCCTCTGCATCCTCGCCACATGTCACATTAAAACCCTCAAGTATATCTTATTACTTTAAGATGCCCTCTTTTCCTCTGATCACAACTGTGGTTCTTTGAAACTACATAATGAGAACGGAGTCATTTTCTTAAAAAGCCCTCAGCAAGATAAAAAAGGAGACAGCGACAGGGAGGGAAAAAGGAGTGTGTTACCCCTCTCACTTTTCAAATTTATATTTTTAAATTATATTTTTGTCCCCCCACTGCCCCCACAGGTTCATTTTCTTACTAAAATCTCTTCAAACAGTCTCCTTTTACTGTCCATCCACCATAATCAAAATTAGAGAGAGATGAGTTGATAAAAATGTGGATATGCTCATCTGAGTCGCCTTCAGTTATTACCCTGCGCTCAGGGCAAAAAGCTTAATGTATGTGATGCAGTAAGCGCTCTGAAGACAATTTTTTGCACTGAGTTTTACCTCTCAGGCTACATATAGTCTATACTACCATTATTACAGAAAGCACAATAACCAGTTTTATTATAATTTGCTATGTTTTGTTCACACTCTCTGGTTGTTTACGTGTGGCATGTTTGTATCTTAACTCAAGCACAAACCCTATTTGTATTGTACAAATAATGTCTGATGATCTTGAACTTCATCCATCATTTTTTTTTTCACTAAACTTGAGCTGTTTTCTCCCTTAATCTCTTTCAGACAATGCTCAAGGACGACTCCTTGCTACTCATACCAAATGTGTTGAAGGTGTTCTTGGAGAATGGACAGATTAAGTCCTTTACATTTGATAGCCGTACTACTGTTAGGGTATGTATTCACAACGGCATATGTGAGATGCAACTGAATTCCACAGTGAGGAGTCTGATGTCCACAAGGGCTGAGCGATGTCAAAATTTTTATATCATGATTTCACATTAACAAAATGGGTCATAAGAAGTATTATAATGTATTATAATGTTAAACAATACAATCCATTCCTACTTTTTCTCACATATGTATCTAATACGCAATTGTTTTCAGTAGCCAGTAGAAAAACAGCTCTCATTTTGTGAAACATCATCCTATCAGTTTCTGGAATTTAAAATCTCACTAACATGATTAAGGACATAAAGCAACAAATGAATTCAGTCAGACAGAGGTCATTTCTGTCTCTATGTCAGTCTCTAAGATGAGTCTGACATCTCTGAGCAGACTCATTAAGCGCACTCTATTAGATTTCACAAATCTCTCTTCTGCTCATGGAGGGACAGAAAGGGAGAAAAGGAGAAGCAAAGAATCACTTTAAAGGAAAGAGCTCTCCCCTGTCAGCCTAATTAAATGGAATTTCAGCATAAGAGGTCACAGATCAATAAAACAATAATACAGATTAAATCAATGGCACAATAGGATGCCTATTTGTGTGCCCATTACACTGTCTATCAACCAAAGAATCTTTCCTGCAGTATTCTAGGATACAATCTATAGCATTATGTGGATCCTTACGTTGATTGTGTGACTTCTCCAGGTGTCATTTTATGCAAATCACACAGGTCAATACTGCTTAAACTGCTTGCCCTTGCTTTTCAGAGACAGCTGTTGCTTAGGTTACATCAGTAAGCCTGAGCAATTGTTTATGGAGAGCAAACCATTAGGGCACATATTTTAAGTCTCTTAATGAGCCTTCAGACTGAGACTTAAAGCCAAACTACAGCAACATATCACTACAAGATTCCCCTTTAATGTCCAATCCTCTAATATATTAAGAGGGGAAAGAAATTATTCTTAGGCATAGCCCACAGTAGGATGTGATAAACTGTGAATTTCCCCTCAGACAGTGTTCTCTGTGCATTTTAGAAAGAGGATATGAGAAAAGCTCTACATCATTCATTGATAGTGATCTGCACCAGAGAAAAAGTTTGCCCTGCTCTCCACAACACACAGATGTTATTTTCTTAAATAGGAGGCACTCACTGTGCAGAATAAAGAATATCTGTGGAAGCTCTCTGTTGCTCAAAATGACAAACATGTTATCAGAGTACAGCCTAAACAGAAAATGGATATCAGTTTGACAAAGTACTGTGTGCAAGCATGGAGTGTGTGAGTTCATGGTAAAAATAGCCTCCATACATCACATACTTGTATTTGTTGAAGCAGAATGTATTCTTACTGTGGAAACGTGTTTCAATCTCTAATCTGTTTCCATCTCTCTCCTTCCAGGACGTGATCTCCTCCCTGCAGGACCGCCTCTCACTGCGCTACATTGAGCACTTTGCCTTAGTGCTGGAGGCAGGTGGTCTTGACCAGAATCAGAGGTTGCATCTGCTGCAGGAGAACCAGCCTCTGACGCATGTGAGAAACAGTAACATACGTGCTTTACTGATGGGTATATTTAAGGGATTAAGAGTATGAAAGCAGAGCTGAGACCAGACGGTGCCACAGATGCATCCAATATGCAGTCAACCCTGTTCACCTATGGAAAATTATACTATAATATTTGTGACTAATACCAAAGATGTCAATGTTTATGTAGCTGTAACTGTCATATTCCCTCAGGTGGTGCATAGAACCTATTTCCAAGGGATGAAGTGTCTGTTCCGCATCTGCTTCTTCCCCAAGGACCCTGCAGACCTACTGAGAAGGGACCCCGCTGCATTTGAGTACCTCTATATACAGGTAAAGCACTGGATTAAAGGGGGATTTAGAAGGTTGTCATTCAATCTTATGTCACTGTTGGAGAGCCGTCTCCTCGAAGAGCAGGGTGTACCAAGAGAGAGCCAATGATTAGAGGCTCTCAGAGGCAGCTAGTTTTATTTCACAGTTTCCAGTAGATTATGTTTGCCTTCTTGACTGATTTTAGAGGTGAGTTAGTAAAGTGACATAGGCCAGAGTCAGGCTTCAGACACAGTGGCCATGTTGTAGGCTCTTTTGCATTCACATTAACCCTCTTATGAATTTGGAAGCTGTCCCTGGCAATTAAACTAATGATATGACTTACAGAAAGATTTCAGCCTTTGACAGTGTTGTTTGCAGTCAGATGTGTACAAAACAACATAACATTTCATTATGTCCTCACAGAGTCGAAATGACGTAATCAAGGAGCGCTTTGGCATGGATTGGAAATCTGACATCACGTTACGATTGGCTGCCCTCCATATCTACATCACTGTGTCCTCTGCAAGGCCCAATCAGAAGATCTCTCTCAAGCATGTAGAGTAAGTCCGCAAACGAAATTAGCCCTCAAATGAACTTATGAGAAATTACAGACAAAAACTGATGTATTGCATTTTTTACCGCATTAAAAATTCTGAGTACCACATCACTGAGTCCCACGGTGAAGTTTGTTCATTCAATAATATCTAAATGATTAATAATTAATCCCAATAGTATTCAAAACTCAAATTATTAAAGGATCATTTTCCCTAGGCTGTCATGAGAAAAAGAAATCTATTGCTTTGTGAAATTACATCTCTCCCTCAATTTGCTCATTTATTCTTCAAAACCTCAACCTAGCAAGTAATTAGGTTCTGCTGTCACAACCACAGAAGCAGAACAGATCCACTGTGCTTGTAATCGACTAGGGTGGCCATGTCAAGCCATGAGCTGTAGAGGATGTGAGCTACTGTAGGCTCATTGTGTCTTTCGGTGGGATGAAAAAAACTCCTTTGTCTTTGTTGTGATATCTTCCCTGGATTCTGATTAACCACTCTGCTGTTGTTTTCTATTGTGTATACCACTCTTCTCTCTATCACAGAAAAGAGTGGGGACTAGAGCCTTTCCTTCCCCTCACTCTGCTTCCAACAGTCAAGGAGAAGAATGTGTGTAAGAGCCTGTCTCAGTTGCTGAAGACCTACCAGCATCCACCACCATCAGGCAACAAGGTGCTGCTAAATAAAAAAAAATGTTATTTGTAACCATTTCCATCTCTGAAATATTTTGATAATTCTTTGTGGATAGTTTTACTGTCTTTGGATATACTGCTGTTGCTGTTATATTCAGAAGAGCTGAGTTAAGATGTACCATGACCTGAATGACTGGGAATCTTCCCAGACATATTGCTGTTATTACACATTTATAAGCATTGAAAATTTATAGAGACCTCTTCCTAATTTCCCCTTCTCTTGATTACAATGAAGATTCAAATCTCGACACTATGCTTTCATAGAGGAGCCTTAATTTATTGTATTTTATGGTTATGTCTGCATGATAACCAGTCCTTTATCTTCGGACAAGCCCTTCATCTTTATAGATGGAACTGTTGCATAAGACTTTAGTAGAAACATCTGCGGCTCAACAGTGCCCCCATGAGGACATATGAAGTGCCTGTAAGCAGGGTGCAAAATTAACTTTTTTTGTGGCGAGTGAATAAAATTTTACATTGTTTTACATAGTTTTTTTGGCTGGTGAGTGAAGCAAATCTATGAGCCACTTGCATATTTTACCAGCATTTGGCTGTTGGCTGGTGCTAATTTTGTCTGTCTATAAGAGGATTCCTACTTCAAAGATGAGAGTTTCTTGTTTATCATTCTGTTGACAGGTCCCTCCTCTCCAAGGGAAGCTGCAGTATATGCGTGTACTCAATGACCTCCCACCTTTTGGAGGAATACTGTTCCACACTGTTGGACTGGTAATATATTTTTAATCTTTCTGTGCAGGAATACTACATGTGTATCTCTTTTATTTAATTCTTAGCTTCATTCATTTTCCTTATGTGTCTTTAAAGCTGTACATGTACACCAAAGTAGCATCTTTAAGGAATTGTTATGTTCCATAGTGTAGGGAAGTAATTGTAAACCACCTGTGTTCTTCTACAGGATGAGAAACAGTCAGCTACAACACTACTGGTGGGTCCTCGACATGGTATTAGTCATGTGATTGACCTGAAAAATAACCTCACAACAGTTCTGGCCGAGTTCAGCAGGGTTGCCAAGATTCAGCTCTATCGAGAGAGCCAAGGAGTGGCTCGTGTGGAGGTGACAATCCATGAGGCCAAGGTATTAAAACAAGTCTTGAACGATGCTTAGTACAATGACATCTAATAAAGCCAAGACGCAACATTTGTAATATTTGTATCGTTCAACAATTTAATACATTTAATTTCATCAGGTCATTACAAAATGAGCAGGCAATGCTCATTGCCTGTCCCCTAAATAGTCTCCTAATTCCCCTCCCTGCCACCCCCTGCAGCCCCTGGTGCTACTCATGGAATGGCCTGATGCCAGTAACTTTGCGTGCCTCATCTCTGGCTACTACAAGCTGTTTGTAGACCCCAAAAGGACCATCTACTTCCGGACCTCTGGTCAGTCTCAGCTGACCAAGGCAGGTATGTTGGAAGTCTTTGTGGCCTTTAGCGTGATTTTACATATATGCTTTTATTAGGCAGTATACATCAAACATTAAAAGAATTTATAGAAAACAACATTATTTACTTTAAAGTTTAAAATAAAACATCCGTATCACACATTTAGAATGGTGTAAGTGAAAGTGTTCTTTCAGCATCTAATCAGCATCATATTAGACACTGCATGTCAGGCAATATTTGATAATTTTCATACGTTCAGTCTACATGGACATTGATCTGCTTCTTCATTGACTGAAACCATCACCAGGTTATCCTAGAACTACCATCCCATGGCGCCCTCTGCTGTCTTTCTTCCCATCTCCATCTTGACTCATTGGAATGAGATACCCCATATTTCTTTTTCCCAAGATATAATAACATTATGGAGTTTTAAAGTGCATCTTGCTGTACTTTTTGCTGTAATCACAAACATTTGTTCAAACATGAACAGATCCTCTGCCATCTGCTGTCTCAACTTCTAATCCACATAAAAGAAGGATCATCATACCATCACATTCCACCAGAATCTAACCCTCAAACCTCAAACCAACTTCAGCTTCCAACATCCATCTCTGAAATAACAAATAATCCCCATGTGACCACCAGCTGTTGACTCTGCTTTCCCATCTGGATCTTCTCTATTCCCACAAGTTCTTAACACCTCAAACTCTCCACTGCTCTAACAATTCTATCCTCAGATTACAGAAGCTCCCACCATGCCCACCCACGTTCTGGGGCAACCGGCTTACCAAGTGGAGGGCGACGAGGGGACGAGAGGGAGGGCTCGCACAGAGAGTCAGGGTCTTCAAGGGCCATAGTTCCTGCAGAGTCTCAGCATCTAGGCCTGTGTCATGTCCACCTTCGAGAACAACAACAATTTCAGGAGCTCCAAACAAGCGCTGAGGCTGAACTTGACATAAATGAGAACTTTATTTCTCAAGAGCCCCCTGGGCGGCCCCGCACCAAGTCAGACCCCACACAGCAGAGTACAGAGGAAATAGCTGGGGTTTCAGAGAGCCCACCAGTGGAAAATGCAGGATTTAGAATCCGAGCACTAACACTTGGTCTATCCCAGAAGACCTCACGATACTTCTGTGACTCTTGCAAAGCCAGGCACAGGGCAGAGGGTCTATCAACAGCAGTGAACAGTAGTGGTAGCTCGGGGAAATACTGCTCCAGTGCTTGCGCCTCCCGAGATGGAGGCGCTGTTGATCTCATGGCTCTACCACCCCCAGGGAATGAAGAGGAGGATGAGGAGGAGGCAGATGATGCAGGAGCAAAGCTGCAACCACCACCACCTGCTATTGCTGCCCCACCACCTGGCTTCAGGGACAACAGTTCAGATGAGGATGATCCAAAGAGAGGGAGAAAGGCTCGAATCAATGCCAGCCAAGGGGTCGCCTCTGGGAAGCTGCCCCAAGCCAAGGAAGATGTGCCTGTGACACTGATTGATAACGTGGCCACGAGAACAGTCCGAGATCATGCCCAGGAGCTTGATGACGCTCTGGTGTCCACCTTACAGGCACTGGAGGCTTTGGCAGCTTCTGAGGACTACCCCCATCACCCTCAACAGCCAACACAGACTGCAGGTCAACAGCCTCAGTCATGCCACGGCCCACATCTCACTCACAGAATTAACAGCAGTAATCTAACTAATCCAATAAAAAAATTACTTTTTTATCAGTAAACATTACACAGCACATTTGCAGTGCAGCATCTTTTTATTATTACTAAAGAGAATCTCCTTGTGAAATGATAAAGAAATCCTGTAATCTCCTGATTTTAAAATAGCAATGAATGTCTAATAACTGCACAGACAGCATAGAATTAAGGTAGAGTTCAAGACTACCTCATACCTACAGGAATGCAAAACAAACTGAACAACCTAAACTAGTCTAACATGAAAGTCAAGCTGGAAAGATTATGGACCATATCAATTGAAAAACAGCATGTGTTACATAAATGAAAAGCAACAACAGCTCACTATTACACAACATTATTTATGTCTTCAAAACTTAAAAAACAAGCTCCCATTATTAAAAATAAACCTTTTGTTACAAATTTTATGAACATGGTCAGAATAGGAAATGCGCTCATCTTTGCACGTTTCTCAAGCACACACATATCTGCATCAGTAAGCAAAAGCTACAGTTCTTTGATGGAAGCACATTAGTGCATAGATCAGTCTTATGAGGAGCTATAAACTCTAAAATCTGACCCTTAAGGACTTTGGAAACAAACTGAAATTGTTCCAGAAGTACTATTTTTTTGTTTGTGATCAAGGTGAATCCACTCTACTGCAAATGTCTGATTCAATAACTTAAGTAAAACACTAATATAACAATTTAATATTACTGTGTGTATTTTTATTGTTTCTTGATCATCCTAATAGTGTGCTGTGTTGCCTTCCTCCTCAGGGCTGATTGTCTTAGCTGCCATTACACCTGAGTCATCATTGGACTCAGGCCACGAGACCAACTCCTCTGAATTGACAGATGTTTCTGAGATGGTGTCGGCTATGAAACAGAACCAGAACCAGGCCTACCTGCTGGCTCACCATATCAACAAGGAACGTATCCTCTGCCGCCGTGACTTTCCTCTGGCTATCCCTGGCTGCACTGCAAAGACTATAGGGACTGGGGCCTTCTCTGTGGGTCAGATTCGTGCTGGCTGTCCACCCAAGCAAGTAATCCTCAGCAAGACTGTTCCCTTTAAAGTGAGCCCCAGTCAAGACTCTGCAATACTCAGTGTTGTAACAGAGCAAGGAGGCAATCAAGACACCACTCAGATTGAACAGAAAGCAGAAATGAAAGCAAACTCTGTGTCCGCCAAAGCAAACACCACTGATCCCCCTTCTAAGTCACCTGAAGAACTTAAAGTGTCTGATGCTTCACTGACAGTTCAAGTCAGTAAAGATCAGAAATTATCAAATTCTTCTGGGGAGACACTGAGTCAAAATCTTTCTGGGGGCTTAAAAGGGAAGACAACAGCACCTCTTAACACAGACTCTAGCAACAAAGCCTTACCTATCCTCTTGCCTGTGGACAGAACTGCCTCTGCCAAGATTTCCCCAACTATTATGTGCCAAGATGCCGAGACTGCCTCTAGCGAGACCATGAAGCCTTCAAGCTCTACAGAACTTCTGCCAGTTGACGACCTTTTCTGCACATGTCCAGTGCAACAGGAGCCTGGGCCTCAATTAAGAATAAAAGATCCACAGGTTCAGAAGGTAGTGGTGTTTCAATCCTCCTCCCCCACAGATGATGAGCGCCTTCGGGCCAAAGGCCTCCAGCTAGCTAACAGTAAAGAAAATGCAGTGAGAGGAGGAGCAGATCCTAGTTTGTCAAAGCCCAGTCCTCAAATACAAACAAAGTATTCCCCTCGTTTGCCTGTAAAATCAGAGAGAAAAGAAGAAGCTGAAAGCAAGGCTGAGGGTGCCCAGGGCAAATCCCATCCTGAGTCACAAAAATGCCCCATAAAATCCTTACCCATTTTAGATGATCCAACAACACCTAGCCCCTCTGTAGATAAGGTCTCTACTCTCCCAGCCAGAGACTCAAAGAAGCAGAGCAGTGGTAAGGGGAAGTCCCAGCGCAGTGCTCCTTTCTTGAGCTTTAGAAACCTTCTTTCAGCTACGTTCCCAGCAAGAATGCGAAGAGAAACAGATGAGCGAAGGGCTCAGTTGCAGAAGGTCCGCCAGTATGAGCTAGAGTTCTTAGAGGAGCTGCTGAAACCCAAGTCATCCCAGGGGGAATTTTTGCCCCAGGGATCCTCACCTGTGCCCTCAGGCACTCCTTGTGCCTGCCAGCTCCGCACCAGCCCTGTCCTAAAGGCACCAGGTATCTCCAGGGAGCAGCGACGCAGCTGTGACTGTAAGAGAATGTGTAGGGGCATGCGACTACCTGACACACCAGTTGGCTCCACAACAGAGACACAGCACAGAGGCAGAGAGAGAACTATCTCGAAGACCCCTCCAGCAGTCTCCAAAGCCCCTCACACCCAAGGTGCTACAAGGAGACCTCAGACCTTAGAGATCAAGACTACACGAATACGTTCTACCAGCCTTGAGTCAAGGGAGCCAAGGGGTGAGCAGGGCTCCTGCTTGCCCACCTGTACTTCACAAACAGATTGCATGGGAGCACCACAATATAAGAAGCTCCAGAGGCGATACAGTATTGGAGAACTGGATAACAGCACTAGCACACCTGTTTATGCTGAGGTGAAGCCCAAGGCCAAGAGTCTAGAGAAGGAGATGGAGAGAGTGAGGGCCACAGGACTGAGGCTCCCCACCCCGGTAGAGCCCGTGCACACACAGTCTCACCAGGCAGAAGGGAAGGGAAAAAAGGGTGTGTTTTTTATTCAGGGGGAGGAGCTACTGCGTGAAAGTAAAGAAGGGACTGGGGAGATGCTGCTGACCTTGCCTAGTGAAGACAGTGATGACAAGGATAAATGCTGCTCATTCTGTTTCTGCTACAGGAAGTGTGAGGCAGCAGATGAAAGCAGTGAGAAGGATGAGCTCTCTTACTCCATACCTCTTCAGGTCCTTCCAGGCATGGAGCTGGATTCACGTACCTTTCCTGTAGTAAGCAAAACACTCCAGGTTCTTAATGCAGAGGACTGCAGTGGAGAGGAAGAGGAGGAGGAGGAGGAGGAGGAGGAGGAGGAGGAGCCACAAACACAAGAAATTGACCTAAGAGCCTGTGGTACATTGGAGGGGAGCCTGGCACGGGTACAGGCTCTACAGGGGAAAATTTTCAGCTTGCCTGATGGTTTCCTAAATGCCCAGTTGGATGCTAATGAGTTGCTAGCTATCCTGCGTCAGTGTGCTAACAGCCCACAAGCTGAGGGTGAGGCTCGTCTCCAGCCATCACGGATTGCAGAGTACAAACAAGAGCTGGCAGTGCGCTTCAAAGAATTCAGAGCATCATGTCGGCGAGTGGCAAGCGTTGAAAAAAGCCCAACACGTATGCTTGCTGTTGTCACAGCCAGCTTTCAAGTGTTGTGTGACCTAACTCTGACCTTCATCAAATTGGTCAGAGGAGTTCGTTCAGAAACCCAAAGGCTGCAGCTGTTGAGAAAAGTTGAGGAAGTAGCTATCAACTATACCTTGCTTCTGCGTGCAGCAGAAGAATCAATGGGACACTCAAGCAGCCTGCCGACAAAGACAGTGAGCCCTCAAGTTTCCTCCAACACCAATAACATGAGCTCACTCACTCGACCCATCAAAACTCTTCCTGCCCAGTAAGAATAAATCTGGCAGGGATGTAATCAAAACAGCCCTGAATGTGGGTGGCTACTCTATCCAAATTCATTATTTATTTATTGTTTACATTTTTTACAGAACGTGCAATGAATCATCCTCAGTAAAAATTCCAATGCAGCTGTTCCATCCCATGTTTACAGGCCCTGAGGTAGCCTCCTGGATCTTGTTTTGAAATATAAAGATACACCAAACTAATGCACAATGGAATAAGAACCCTACAACAGACTGGGTGACACAGGGCTAATCACCTCACATCAATATTCATAATATAATAAGTCATTATGGTATAATATTTTATATGTAATGTAAATTTGAGCTGTGTCTACTTAGCAAATAATATAAAGTTTTGTGGAGAAAAAAAGGTGATGATATATATTTGAAATGTATTGAGTTAAGAGAACTATAAAAATTATAATAAACCATCAGAAATAAATGTATGCTCTGGACAAAGATATTTCAGAGATTTTGTCAAGTAGCGACTTCTGTAAATTGCATAGTCCAAAGCGTTGGTTGGTTAGATGGTGATGTGTTTGTTTGTTGAATTTTCTAACTGTTGTAATGCAAAATGGAGATCTCTGTTGGCTATGTGTGGCGTACTGATGCAAGAGTCAAAGTGTAAGTGGCATTGTTGGAAAATGAAAACAGCTGAAAGACAAGTATGACATATTAAACTATATTGACTGACAGGAGCCCATTCTCACACTAAAACCGTGCAGGTATGAAACACACCTGCTCACGGCAGACAATGTAGCAGAGACCCAAGTCACAGTCTTATCCTCTGTACAGTAATGAGCTGTAGAGAAGGAATACCCACACTGTACTTAACGCACAGAGAGTATTTTACACCATCACTGATCCATATCTCACTTGCATCTCATTTGTTGTGACTCATAGTTTTAAATATACCCATCCACTTGCAAGTGACTAAGCTTATCACTAGAATTTTGCACAACTTCTGAAATTAGCTCTGAAGTTGAAATGTACCTTTTAATGTTTGATTCAGTGTTTTTTATTCACTCTGCTGCTGAAAAACTCACTTGAGTCCACACCACCAGTTTTACATAATTCATCTCCTCAAAGCTAAAATGTACCCGTTTCAAAGGATCCTTTCTTTTTATTCAGGTTTTCAGATACAGTATAAACAAATTTGCTTTCTATGTGCTGTTATACATTGTGCAATCTAGCAAATATATAAGAAACACACAAAGTAGTTTTATATGTATTTTAATAAAAGTAACACATCTGTTTCCTGTCTGAAATCTTCTTTGTGTCTCATCCTCTTGTTATTGGAAATTAATCACAGAGGCTTTATAGTTGTGCTGGCCTAATATGTATTCTGGACATACTGTTAAAAGAAAGTGCTGTGAAATCAAATTAATAGTGACAACAAAGCTGCCAGAGTACTTAAAACAAGAAATGCAATATTGCTGTTTCTTGCATACAAAACAGTACTCCAATAAACCTATCTCAAAAGTTCATAAAATCCTGTATATGATAACTTGTGCTTATCTGTACTTACAATGTTTTGTGCTCTTTACTGATGACGGTAACCATATTGTACATCCCTGAATCAAGATATTCAACTGTTAGGTGGCAAGAAACTAATCATAATATACCAAATGCCATACCATAACATGGAAATTACAAACAAACTTACAAATGCAAAATATTTGACATACATCAGAAATCAATTCTGGTGTTCGTTTAATGGCACTTAAAATTGTTACTATTTTTAATCATTTCAGCTTCAGCTTTGATTATTTGTTATAAATTAGGGCTAGGCAATATATTGATATAATATCGATATCATGAAATGAGAATAGATATTGTCTTAGAGTTTTGATATGGTAATATTGTGATATGGCTCAAGTGTTGTCTTTTCCTGGTTTTGAAGGCTGCATTACAGTAAAGTGATGTAATTTTCTGAACTTTCCAGACTGTTTTAGCTGTTCTATTATTTGTTTTTACACACTTAGTCATTATATCCACATTGCTAATGATTATTTATCAAAAATCTCATTGTGTAAATATTTTGTGAAAGCACCAATAGTCATCCCTACAATACTGTCACAATATTGTTATCGGGGTATTTGGTTAAAAATATCGTAATATTTGATTTTGTCCATATCGTCAATAAATATTTCTTTGTGTGATTCTATATCACACACAATGTGATTATTCATTTATTTTGCAGTGTAACCCTTAAATGACACCTTTCATTTTACACAATATAAATATATTATAAAATATAAAAGGAAAATCAGGATGTCAGCTTTGTTGTACAACTTTTCTTGGTTTCAGAGCTCTACAAGCACTCTCTTTTAACAGTTTTTCCTTCGCTGTTGATGTGGCATTTTCCATAACCATATACAGTGTTTTTCTCTTTCACTGTACTGCATGTTTTCCCTTACGTATTAGACTTTCAGGGGCAGATACTTTGGCTATTGAAGATGATGACACTGTTTGTACAGATACTTTTCCAGTTCTAAAGTGGAAAAAAACAGGCAAAAATGAAAGGCCGTGGTGGCAAATATGTAAATGTTTTACAAATGATGGAAATGTATTATTCTACACTGTAAATGTAAATAATAAGATCAAATATTTGAGGGAATAAGAAACACTTTTAAAACATTACTTGTAACCGGAAGATTTATCTAAACTGTTCACTATTTTGTAAAAAGGAAAAGATAAAACATGTCTGTAATGTAATTATTTATAGTAGTAATGTAACATAGAGACTAATAGCAAAACATATATTTTAAAGAGTATATTATGAGTATAAAGCATGGGACATGTTTATTTTTATAAACAAAAGTATCAAACAATGTTCTTTCATCAACACTTGAACATTTTATTGCATTTATGATAAACATTTATGTGGTTGTCATTGTTCAGTTGCTTTGCTAAACTGTGGATTTGTCTGTGTTTCATTCACACAATGAGCCCGCCATGGCTTAATCCATTGTTTTCTTTATGTGCACCTATTCATTCCTGTCTTAATTTACTGTCAATGATCTTGTCGTCACTGTGGTTTTCTGTCTGTGTACAAAGTTAACTCATGTTTTAAGAGCAATAAAGTATATTATATAAACTCTTTCAGAGAATTTGGAAATGACATTGCATGCTATAAACTTGCGGAAGTCACAGGGTGTCCGTTAGGAGGACTTCAAACAAATGACATCATGTAAGAGATAATTACCTGGAAGCATTTCTCTGCTGCTGCCAGCAGGCTTTTACTGTTCTGGATGCTTCATTCATTTGCCTCTGGCAAAAACTAATGTTGATTCAACAGTGTACATATTACTCACTTGAAACAACACCAACCATTCACAGTAAAATGGTTTTGTGTTGCTGCCATTTAACATAAATGTACTTACTAGGTCATTGTGTGTGTTATTTGTCTTATGGCTAAAAAGCAGAATAGAGTATGGACTTAGCCAATCACCAGCCAGGGGAGCCTCTTTGCCAAAAATTTTGCAGTAGCCTATGGTTATGTTAAATTACAAAACTGGCAGCAATATAGATAATCCAGTAAAATATAACAAGCTGTGGATGTTAGAAGTTATTAACACTCATCATTTTACACACAAGTCAAACCTAAACATACAGTAATATGCCGCTATAATAGCTAATAGATTTTATTCACACAAGACATTTTGACACGTCACCATAGGAAAAGCACGGGTAATAAAATTAATGGCTGAATTCCAATTAGCTGTTTCAGTTGACGCTGGCTCACTGTCACACTGTCATTGCTTACTGGGACACTTGGATTGAATGGAGCCTTAGGTTGTTAATAAGATATGCTTTTCCTACTATGACAAGACAAAATCTGCTGTGGAAATTTTTTTTCATTCTTACCTCTTTTAGTAACTGCACTTTGCTGGAACACATTTTTTGTAGTTCCCATATGGCCATGTTGTCTCTGAGGCCCTACAGTGCCATGGGGGCCAAGATAAGATAGTTACATTTTGTTATTATTACTGGATTGATTACTAGATAATGCACGAGATATTATATGTTTGATTGCATAAATCATATCCAACAATATCTTATAACTTACAGCTCATTTACTCAGTGTATTTTTACCATATATGCACTGCAGTGTCTTCCTCTATTGTCACAGGAAAGAATGTGAATATTCTAGCTAACATTTTCAGAGGCCCTGCAATCATCTGGGGTTTTAGACAAGCTGAGTTTACAAAATTTAACGTTGCCTTAACGTCAATATCCATGATTTTTATGAAACAATTTTGAAAACAGATTATTTATAGAGGCAATAACTCAGTTTTTCCTGCCTCAATGTATTAACTCACTTTTTCTTCTTCTTCTTTGGGTATTATTGGTGGTTGACAACCAGTTTATAGGTGTATTAACACACTTTTTTAGCGCCCATTTGAGCTTTTTTTAATCAGTATTAATATGTGCAAGCTCATTGTGGCCCGGTTGTTGCCGCCCCTCGCCAGGATGACGTAATCACGGCAACGACGTAAGTGAAAGCGTGCGCGCCACTCCGAGAGGAAGAGCCGCATGCGTGATGTGTGGGACATAATGGTGGATAGGTAGGTAACACAGTTTAGCTCGCTAAGAGTAGCCCGTCAACTGTTGATTGATCTCCAGTTGTTCGTCTTGGGACTTCTCGACCTCTCTGACTCGACAGCCGCTCGCTGCTGCTGCCCGCTCGGACTGAACGACGCCCTGGACCGCAAGAGAATGCCGAATATCAAAATATTCAGCGGTAGCTCCCATCCGGACCTGTCTCAGAAAATAGCAGACCGCCTGGGTCTCGAGCTGGGCAAGGTTGTTACGAAGAAATTTAGCAACCAGGAAACATGGTGAGTTGTTTACCGTTGTAGCTGTGTTGATAAGAGCTTAATGTCAGGGGTGTAACAACTGCGCAAATGTTGTAGCCTAGCCACACGTACTTAATTAGAAACGTTGTGTCACGCTGAAATTGCCGCGAAGTGTTGATAGGAACTTGTAGTCCACGCATGGCTCATGCTAACAACCCGTCTTGTAATTGTTAGCAACTCCCCTTATGTTAAACTGCCCGAAACACAGATATTAAAATATTCTATCATGTGTCCTATTAAAACTGTTTTTTTTTAAAAACATTTTCTAACTCTGCATGTCAGTTTTCTCCATTACTACCCTGTTTCAAGTCACAGCACACGTAGATACAAGCCATTGTTTACCCTGTGTCATCTGTCTCCTGCCTGCTATGGTGTGTTAGCTCCATGGTACTAAAGTGCTGTTTGTCTTGTCACCTCTCTCCTCTGACAGCGTTGAAATAGGGGAGAGTGTACGTGGGGAAGATGTCTATATCGTGCAGAGTGGCTGCGGTGAGATCAATGACAATCTGATGGAGCTGCTGATCATGATCAACGCCTGCAAGATTGCCTCGGCCTCCAGGGTCACTGCTGTCATCCCCTGTTTTCCGTATGCCCGGCAGGACAAGAAGGACAAGGTGGGGGTGAGGGATATCTGTCTAATTACCTTTGTCATGCCATTTGCCATCCAGCATCATGACAAGAAGCCTGCAGCCATGTCCATCAACGACTACTTGACACGGCATATTTGCTTTCTTATTTTTTTTGTTGTCCTTTCCCTTGTTCTGTTTGCTTTGCTATTTGCAAGCCCTTTTCATCCTGTTTGGCTAGGTGCCTGTCATTGTATTTTCATTCCAACATTTTAATCAGATTGCATGACTAAAATATTACAGGTTTATCTACCAAGTCTAAACTTATTAATCAATAAAACTGTGAGATCTTTTAACATCTATGTTATACAGTGTGTAAAGTATAAATGTATCTTTCTTGCACTTACAGCCATGTTATAGTTAGGCCTAACTTCTTGCTGCCATGTTAAATATTAAGTATTAATGGTTATAACATGTCATATTTTAATTCAAATGGATTCATCCATGTAATATCAATTTGATATATATTCAAAAAGATTCCATGTTTTGACTGGTATAATTTTACAAAACTGCAAAGCTCTCAGTTCAGTGTTATTTTTAGAAACGAGCTATGCCTGTCAGTTCACTTATTCCATGTGACTGACGAGATCTATTTTCATTGCAGAGCCGCGCTCCCATCTCTGCCAAATTGGTGGCCAACATGTTGTCAGTGTCTGGCGCTGACCATATCATCACTATGGACTTGCACGCCTCACAGATCCAGGTGAGCAACACTTGCACACAAAAAGCAGAGCCTAATAGAAGTGCATATTATTCACTTTCCTGCCATTAATCAGTCCTTTGGGTAATCATTGTAGTGTCCAATCTAAACATGTGCCTCTCTTTGGAAAACCTACTCATTAGAATTAGAAACCTGACTTTCAAAGCCTTACATTTACATAGATGTCAACAAAGGCATGGCAACTTAATTTGTATAATGGTTCCCAACAGGACAATTTAAAAGTGCTTTACATGAGACATAAAATGCATCAAGCCAAAATGTAAAAGAAACATTATTAAAAAAAGACACATTTAAATAGAATTAAACATAGTTAAATAGAAACTAAAAATAAGGAAACAGATTAACACAGAAACAAAAAGAGACATGAGCTTCCTATGGTCTTTCCAGCAGTAGCATATATTCAGCTCCTGTGACCCCCAGTCCATAAACCACTGTTATCTTTTTCCAGGGATTCTTTGACATCCCCGTTGATAACCTGTATGCTGAGCCAGCTGTGCTGAAATGGATCAAGGAGAACATCCCTGAGTGGAAGGACTGTACCATCGTCTCACCTGACGCAGGAGGAGCCAAGAGGTATGCTGGCACCGCTTGCCATAGCTGTTCTACCCTTGAGCACAGCTTACCTTCATCATATCTCCTCTGGAATTTACTTTAGATTACACGTCTGTTGGCTATGCTTATCTCTGACAAGGGTGTAAATTGACGTTAACAATTTTTCTTTTCACCTGCACACCAACTGTAACTCAAATGTTATACTTTCCTTTTGCAGGGTCACCTCAATAGCGGACAGGTTGAATGTGGACTTTGCCCTCATTCACAAGGAGAGGAAGAAGGCAAATGAAGTGGACCGCATGGTTCTTGTTGGAGATGTGACTGATCGGGTCGCCATTCTCGTCGATGACATGGCTGACACCTGTGGCACAATCTGTCATGCTGCTGACAAGTGAGTCCCATGATTTTGTGGTAAATTGGGAATTTAACTATTTGACCAACAACTGTGGCTGCTATGGGTGCTAAACAAACTTATAAAGATGTTATTACTGAATTCTATTTAAAGAGCTCTGTTCCAGGATCTAACCAGTCATGTGTAGAGATGTCTAACGCACTTTTACTAATTCTCTCCCTTTAGACTCATTTCTGCTGGTGCCACCAAGGTGTATGCCATACTAACCCATGGCATCTTCTCTGGCCCAGCTATCTCACGCATCAACAATGCCTGCTTTGAAGCTGTTGTGGTCACTAATACAATCCCTCAGGAGGAGAAGATGAAGCATTGTTCCAAAATACAGGTCAGGATACAGAATTCACCTCAGTTTCACTCTCTTGGTTCTGCAGTTTCATTGTCAAATAATTTAATGCTATATACACAATTTCCTAGAGCCCAAAGGGATGTCTTCAGGTTTGATTATTTTGTCTGGTCATTGGTTTTTAGAGGTATTTACAATGATGAGAAACAAAGGAAGAAGCAAATCCTCGCTTAGAAAAGCTGATATTTTTGCTTGATAAGTCACTCATAAATAGTAATATCCCATCTTCTCTTCCTCCAGGTTATTGACATCTCAATGATCCTTGCAGAGGCCATCCGTAGAACTCACAACGGCGAGTCTGTGTCGTACTTGTTCAGCCACGTCCCCTTGTAACAAACGGCGTCCACCATCAACTTTGTGCTGTTACACCAAATAAAAGAGGAGGGATTTCTCCATCCCAAACACTACCATTAGCAACAATATTCTGCTAACTAACCATGAAAAAAAGAAAATTCATGTCATGTCTGTTACTAATGCTGACCCCCACTCCCTTGAGTCCTTTTTCCCCTTGAGCAGTGTCCCTTCATGTCTTGGGCACCAAAGCAATTGCAAGCTACCAATTTGGGCCAGCATATTTATTGTACATGGATAAATAAGTGTTTATCCACTGTGGACTTTGTCCCCCTTTCATAACCTTTTAGATACAGAGTTTCTCCTGACCATTTCACCTCACCACGAGTCATTTCAATCTATCGTCAAAGAGCTTATAAAATATCCCTGGCAGGTTCCAGTGGTCAGGAGAAGCATCTGGCATATAAAGCTGTTACAGTGCTTTTTGTTACAATGAACGAGTGTAGTTTTTCATGTTGCTCTGTATCCTCTGCTGTTTCAAAGAATATTATTAATGAAGTGAATGTGTATTGAACTAGTTTACAGTGCCACTGAAGCTCCACTCAACCAAGAGTGCCTCAACAGTCTGAAATGAAATGCTTTTTCCTCCAGTCTTATGCTTTTTTTTCCCGCCTATTTAGCTGGATTTATTTTCTCACTGGATGAAGAACTTTCACGTGTCTTATCAGGCTGTAGAATATGTTTGGGATGTTTCTTTCAACTCTTGAGGTGCCCTCATTGAGTGGGGTTTGCCCAGTGTCCAGGGTTTACCCTTCGAGGTTGTACGTTAAAGATCTTTCTATAGAGAAGCTGTCTGGTTTTTAACTCGGGGTCTCTGCAGGCTGGAGCTTCCTTCAGAAATGTTCACCTGCTTTTTTTTTCTTTTTTTTTTTTTTTTTTGTATGTCTGGAGGAAGGATTTGTCATTTATGTGCATATTCCAAACCTTTGTGTTTACTTTTTCAGTAGAATGAATGCGTCAGTTATCTGAGGATGCGTTCTTAATAAAATGAAATATGCGTTAAATCTTAAACATGGCTTTTGTATCATTATTATTATTATTATTATTATTATTATTATTATTATTATTATTATTATTATTATTTTCTGGTATTAATGCATATTAGCCCTATGATTTGTGTAGATAAATGCCTATAAGTTGAATATTGAAACATTAAACATGACACTGGAGCTGTAGTTACTATAGAGGACACTGAATACATTTATTTTATGTATATATATATTGTTATCATTTGTTTTTATTTCCAAAGGAAAGCAGAGCAATAATCATTGCAATGATGACACAAAATATAATAAAATAAAACATAATGAAATAAAACATTCACATTCCCCACTGTAACCCCGGGGGGCAAAAAAAAACATTCCAATAAAGTCCTTAAACAATAATGATTAACTCATGAATAGGTAACTAATTCAGCAACAGTTTTAAATAGGACTTGTTATTCTCATTATGAATTAATCTGTCAGTTAAGATCTTGACCAATTGCTTTGGTATATAATGTCAAATAAAGCTGCAACGATTATCAGGTTATCAATCAGTCAATCGACAAAAGTAATCAGCAACCATTTTGACAATAGAGCAAACATTTTAAATATTCTTCAAGCAATCAAGTCAAATTAATGCTGAGTTTAGCTTCTCCATTTTTTATAATTTTTATTAAATAAAATTATTTCACCACGTCATCAATCATTTGCATTAGCACTGTAAACATCTGGTAAATTTTCAGATTGAACGCACCCCTGCTCAAGCAAGACTTTGATTGATGGACGAAACAACCAATCAGCGACCACGTAGCGTAGCCCGTCTTAACCAAGGGGTATTATGGAAGGGGCGGGACGACAGAAAACATCGGCAGATGATGTTCAGAACACCATGTCACCCTGACATGATAGCACGTCGACCTGACCAGATGTGACAGTTTCTGTTTCTCTTTTATATTCGGGTTGAGAAGGGAGGGAAAACGCAATTCCGCCTTAATTGGACGAATAACAAGAAATTCACGTTCAGACGTGGAAAACAAATCTGCATTCAAATTCTAGCAATTGAAGACTGACAGTCAACGACGGACCATTAAAGAAGACGCTGAGCTTTTGCTGCCTGGTGACAATTTACAATTCGAGTGAGTAAATTTCTCCCCTGGTTTGATTTAAATGTTTATGATAACACAAATGAATTTATGTCATGCAAGTTTGGTTAGCAGTGATTATTGTTCCACTGAGTTTTGTTTTAATTTCATAAGTGTGTCTGGGATCAGGGCTCAGCTGACCCAGGTTAGTCTGAAAACCCTTTGTTGTGTCATTTTTCTCAGCTCAACAATGGCAGGAAGTCCTGACAATGAAAAAGGTGACGAGAGTCTTAAGGACTCAATGGTTCCTTTCCACAGCTACTTGTATGGAGGGTTCTCCGTCTTTCTGTCCACCGTCATCGTCTTCCCTGTCTACAAGACTGTTTTCCGTCAACAAATCCACAACACCCCCATTCACCGGGCAGTGGGACAGCTCTACAAAGAGGGACCTGTAAAGCTCTACAGGGGTGTGATCCCGCCGTTACTGATGAGGACGCTGAATGGCACACTGCTCTTTGGCCTACAGGACACCCTCCTCCGCCATCTCTCCCTGTCATCCCCCAGTGTCATCTCCACCTCTGCCCTGCCTGCTTTGGCTGGGTTTGGTGCAGGTATGGTAGAAGCTGTGGTCTTTACCCCCTTTGAGCGCATCCAGAATGTGTTGCAGAACAGCCAGAATGACCGTCATCTACCAACCCTGAAGAGCGTTCTTGTCAGGCTTAAGGCACAGAGGCTGGCCTTAGGGTATTACAGAGCCCTCCTGCCCATTACAGCCCGTAACGCCCTGGGCAGCTCCCTTTACTTTGGCATGAAAGGGCCTGTGTGTGCTGCTGTGGCCGGACAGGGGCTCTCTCCGGTGGTCTCCTCCTTCATGTCTGGGACGTTTACCTCCATGGCAGTCAGCCTGGCACTGTACCCACTGTCTGTGCTAGTGGCAAACATGCAGGCACAGGTGGGAGGGGAGGTGAAGGGGGTCATGGCTTGTTGGAAGGTGCTGTGGGAATCCCGACAGCGAAGTGTGGCTCTGCTGTACCGAGGTGGATCCTTGGTTATTCTGAGATCATGTATCACATGGGGAATCACCACAGCCATCTATGACAAGCAGAAGAAACATTCGAGCTAAAAAGACACAGCTGACAATAGTTTGTTTTTATTATTTGTTTATCTAGAAAACAGTGCAACTATTTTACCTGGATTTTATGTGATGCAGAAATTCATTTTTTGCCTTGTATGGTTTTAATCATCACTTCTAACTCTCACCATTTTCTTGGTGAGTGAAAAGCCATGTTGCTCCTCTAATGCATTCACAACTGCAAACAGGCAGCTTCAGCAGCAGCCTGAATTCACAACACAGTTTGACTTGTCATCATAGGCAAAGCTCATGTGTTACTAATAACACTCACAATGACTCTGATCTATAGTATCTCCCGGTAAGCAATAATAATGTTACAGTGAGACAGTATACACAATAACCAGGACCCTGAAACTGAAGCAGTATTCAGTTCAGCAACCACTGATTTTATTATGTACACCTGTTTCAAAGAATATTATTAATTAAGTGAATGTGTATTGAACTAGTTTACAGTGCCACTGAAGCTCCACTCAACCAAGAGTGACTCAACAGTCCGAAATGAAATGCTTTTTCCACCAGTCTTATGCTTTTTTTCCCCCGCCTATTTAGCTGGATTTATTTTCTGCCTTCTAACCTGCTTTTCCTCCTGGGACATGTCAAAATGTCTGTGGAAGTCCTGTTGCTGCCATAAGGACATGGTCCATTATCTGGTTCAAACCAACAAATGCTGCCAATTTTGTGCGTTATAATGCGCAACCAGGTTAAAGACACCACTGCCAGTACTTGAACCCCAATCTCCAAAGTGGTATGTGAGTATTTATTACTAGCCAAAGTTGTTTGCGCACTGGAAGTATAAATATGGTGCTGGTGAATCTCAGGTACTTTGCATTATTTTTACTGTTTTATCTCATCAGTCAGTTTACACATCATGGGAAGTACTACTCAACTTGTGAATACGGTTGTAGTATAATGCCCCATGTAGCTATGGAGGAGTTGTCTTTTTTTGAGTATTTGTGGTCATTTTGGCTTTATTATCATAATAGAAAGTAGAGAAATGAGTCTTAAGAGATGAGGGATGACATCCAACAAATGTCACCAGCTGGACTTGAACCAGTGATGTTGCAATTTCATACTCTGCAGCTTAGATTTGTTGATGGAAGTGCAATACTAAATCACTGGAGTACCCCTTTAAGTGCATTAAGGAGATGAATGCATGTTCAAGGTATATTGTCACTATGTTATGTTCTTTTGCTGTATGATATAGATATTACATATATATTAAATAGGTGGAACAAATGAGTTCTGGCAGCACAGTGGCTCAGTGATCAGCACTGTTGTGTCACAGCAAGAAGAATCCTCCGACCAGGTGGGGCCTTTCTGTGTGAAGTCTGCATGTACTATCCCTGTCTATGCAGTTGTCCATGCAGGTTAGGATAATCAGAAGGTAAATTGCTATATAGCACTGTGATACAACGCCAACCCATCTGGGGTGTACCCTGCCTCTCTCCCATGTGTGTGGGACAGACTGCGGCCTTATTATTCACAATGTAGCCCATTATATTAAACTGTATGTGTATGAATGTATAAAATGTCCATTGACTGTCTGTTACCTCAACATATAGCTGTGAAAATATATGACATAAGAATAATCGTTTCAAGATACAGACTTTTTTCTCAAAGTGTATAATTAAACTTTTAAGTCATGCAGTTGCTATGGTGTGCTTGCTGTTTTCCAGAGGTGGAAAGTAACTAAGTACATTTACTCAAGTACTGTACTTAAGAGCAATTTTGAGGTTACTTGTACTTAACTTGAGTATTTTCATTTGATGCTACTTTATACTTCCACTTCGCTACATTTCAGTGGGAAATATTGTACTTTCTACTCCACTACATTTATTTGACAGCTTTAGTTACTTTCAGATGAAGATACAACACATTGTTGAAGATGAAACCAGTGGTTTCCAACCTTTTTGGCATATGACAGCTTACAAAAAGTAGTGTGTAGTCGGGGTCACATTTCAGATATCTATGAGTTGTTAACAGCTCCACCAAATAGTGATTTTCCCCTCTAAACCTCTCACATGGTTTCATTTCAATAAATGTTCAAATGATCCAATATTTCACCAAAAATCAAAGAGAAAAAGAGAAAAAGTCTAACAACTGAAAACAGATTTCAGATCAGAACATTTCTGAACTGAAATCCACCAAATATAAGACTTTTTCCTCTTTCCTCTCCTATTAATAATTTTATGACCCCTCAGGTTTATTTGGTGACCCTTTGGGGTCACCTGATGCTGCATACAAGCTGATGCTTGAGTATTATCTAATAATATATCAGAGGGACCAAACAACTACTTTTACTTTAATACTTTAACTACATTTTGCTGCTAATACTTATGTACTTTTACTTAAGTAGGATTTTTCATGCAGGGCTTTTACTTGTAATGGAGTATTTTTAAATTGCTGTATTGGTACTTTTACTTAAGTAAAGGATCTGAGTTCTTCTTCCATTTACCGGAATTTTTTTCAACCCATGTCATGTCATGACCAGTCCACTAGATGGTATTGTGTTTAAAAATCAAAACATGAACTCATCCACATTATCTATAATGGGAGCTCAGTGCGCCGATCAGCAGCACAGCGGCAGTCCATTCTTACACGCAGGTACAGGGAGGGACAAATGATTACAATATTTCACAGCAGGAGTGGGTAACCATGCCCAAAGAGCAGCCTGCAGGCATCCAGGGTGTCCAATTAAAATCTGAGCTTTGGGAGCCAATGAGAGTCAGAGCATCGGTTTCCATGTCGGCGTGCAGAAGGGCGTGTAGGGTCTATTTAAACCGTTGGCTTCGCACGGATTACACAGACGCATCTCACCTGTAAAGGACAGCCTCACTGCGCACCCCTGCACCAGGTAAAATGATCTTCAATTACCTCTTTTCAGCAGTTTGCATTGTCATCACTGTCAATTATTGCAATGCAAAGTAATACAGAGATCAAAATTAATTTTGAGAAATTATTTCCATGTAGTTAAGTCTTGTTGGTGTTATGCAATCTTTCAGCTATAGGCCTGCAGCTACAGTTACTGTCATGCTACAGTAGTAAGTTATGCTGTGAGGTGTGTGTGGATACCTGGCAGTGCCAAGGCGGCTTCACTGTATGTGGAACTTGTTCTGTCATCACTTAAACCTGTCTTAAATGTGTCTGTGCCGAGTATTTTCACCTGTCACATCCTTATGATGAATGTGAATATGAAGCGCGCCTCATATACATGCTGTGCAGCCCTTTGAAACTCAGGGTGTGCAAACTGTAGGTGTGGATATGTACCCTAGTGTTATAAGCAAAAAAAACTGTGGTCCTAGTTCTTTAGAATTTTTTTTTTTTTTTTCCCACGCACACACTCTCCCAGCAAAACTGAAACATTTGATTTTCCAGATCTGATCTAACTTCCTTTATGTTTGTTTCATTGGCCCTGCTGTGTACTTTATATTTTCCTAATCCCTACAATGACCAGACCATCAAGATTGGATGTTTCCTTCCAATTCTGTCTGTGCTCTTGTCGAACTGCATTGCTGCAAATAACAGTAGTGTAACATAACACCACACTGGAGCTGGATGACAAGTTATAAAGTATGTGCGTGTTGTTTCTTGTGACTGGCTTACATAACTCCGGAGTACAACCCAGTACAGTCTTTCTTCACTGAGGTGTGGCTTTATTTGTGTACCTGTACGGGCATGCACCTCAGACAACATCTAGAGTGATGAAATGATGATAAGATCATGTGTTTGCTCTCTCAAGTATTCTTTTCTTTAGCATTTTCTTTTGTCTTATGTAATAGTTAAACTCCTTGTTTTGATTTGAATCATTTTTGCTTTCTCTCTCTCCCACTTAGAAATCTTCCAAAATGAGCGACGACAATCCAGTCAAACAGGAGGTGCAGCAGTTTAACAAGAAAAGTCTAAGGAAGACTAGCACAAACGAAAAGAACCATCTTCCAACCAAGGAGGGTAGGTGTTAAAGAGGAACTAAGTGTGCTCTTAAGAAAAATCTACCTTTGGACATGTTTCGCCTTTTTCTCTGCTCCTTGTTCTATGTAGTAAAACTCCTCCCTTCCTATCGTTACAATAGGCTACCGCAAATATTGCATTACTGATTATCTGCAGGTACACACCCACACCGCCTGAGAGCTGAGAGCTTGCCCTTGTCCTGCTAAATTCTAACCAGTTCATAAGAAACACATGACCCCATCCCCACCCCTAAAGCGCAGTACAGTGTCCGCTATTATCTTAGAGTGATGCTTGTGACATTTTTTATGCTTATTATGAGATCTTGGTCTCTTTAAAAGATATTAGATTAAGAGGCCATGTGGAGCTTCGTGCACCTAGCACTGTGGGAAAAAAGCATAAATTGTAGTCACTTGATAGAGAAATTGATTAAAGGTTCAGATGATACATAACAGAAAAGTCTCACTTCAGATCTGGTGTGACATAAAACAGCAAGAAGAGGAGAGTTTAAGTTAGTGAGGCTAAATGCTCATCCTTTCCCTCCAGAGGGGGAGAGACTCTCTGCTGACTGACTCTGACTTATATGCCAGTGGCAAAACACCCTCAATATTAGCACAGAAGCAGGTACATGTTGGCTTTATATGAGTCTTTAACTGTGATTTTTCTCATGAGAGATGTTGCATTGAAAGGAGTCACCTGTGTTGAACATTGCTTATAGCAGAATAAGGGTTTTTTTTTTTACTGTGCAGTTTGTACCTGATACCTGAACTTTTGCAAGACATCCTTCAATTAAATTCACTAGCAATAAACCACACCCTCAATCAATTCAGTGCACTCAGAGGTTTTGGCGCCTAAGCTAGTCTGGTATGTTAGATTATTAACTAATGTAAGCAAACATTAGATAGATATTGCTGTATGACATTCAGTAATGACTCTTTTTTACTTGAACTACAGTTAAACTGTTTTAGCGTTTACCGTTACTCTGTAACTCTTACTTGTAGCTACAGTCGCTGCTGTTCAGCAAAAGTTACATAAGCATACTTAAACTGTTATTACTAAATCATAATTATTTATTTTAATTTAATATCTTTTTTTAAATTTCATAATTGATTTTCACTACTTTGCCACACCCTGACACACTCTACATTTACTTTAATGGCTTCATATTGTACATTACTGCTGAAATCATAGTCAGACATTAGATACATACATAGATTTTACTGCTGAATTTTACTTGTAATGAGGAGTACTATACAGCCTTCTTCTGTTTCTCTGTCTAAATGTGAGAACATAGTAAGTTATCTCAGTTTGTCTGTTTGAGTTCATCTCAGTTGTTTGAAAGACATGAGCATTCATCATACAGGCATTCTTCTGCTACAGTGTTGCATTATGGGAAATGAAGGAGCCACCATTATCTCCAGATACCAGATATCTCAGCCCTTACAGCGTTCTTTTTAACCATTTTTTTGTGTCTTGTAAGTTTCCCAGCTTTGTATGAATGTAAATAAATCTCTAGAATGCCTCATTAATTATTTGCACTCCAGTCAGTGCACACCTGATCATTTAGAGAGCAACTGAGAGAGCGAGAGAGAGAGAGAGAGAGAGAGAGACTTGACCATTCACTGGAAGTTCTGGCAGCTTATTGGTGACAGAGCCAAACTCAAGAGTGCAACCATCTGCTGCACCAGCTGCTGCACAGTTAAATCTTACTCACCAGCCAGAATATTTGACACTGATGCCTTAGATTATTGTTGTATATCAGTTGTAGTTTAAAATATATGATTATAGGATGATAATATTTAAACACAGAGTTATATTAGTTGGTTTTTATACATCCTAGGCCTAAGATATATGTTAACATACAAGTTGTTGGTTGTCGGTTTAATATTTTCTGACCAAAAAGACTAATCACAGTATTCAGATTTATACCTCCTGGATATATTTTCTTGTTCTGATAACAATTAAGGACTAATAATTGATCTCCAAACTGATTCATATATTAATCTCCTCCACCATCTTTGTCTCTGTCTGTCTCTCTTTTGATCACACAGAAATTGAAGAGGAGAAGAAAGCCATAAAGGAAGGGAAATAACTGAAGCACACCTGCATGATTCCTCTGCTTCAGTCCTGCCCTGTTAATTCCTGCTCTTCCTCCAATTATGATTCCGACCCATCATCTCTGATTCTGCCTCTGTTTTCCGTGCCACCATGTTTGATTAGAAATGGTGTTTGGGCTGATGCTATGGTGAACGATCTGTCTGTAATCCCAAGTATATTAATGTAATGGATATGTATTATCGTTCTTATTCCATGTAGTTTAGAAAGGGCTTAACAGGGCAAGAGGTTTAAAAGTAAAGGAGAAAAATCATAAATATTTCTATTAATGGAAATCCATCAAAGATACTGCATTATCAACAATACCATAAGAATGCCTGTAAATGGTACCATTCAGGAAATATTCTGAAAAACAACACATAAAATGATATTTTTGTTGTAATAAAATCAAATGTTTCAAAAAAGTGAGTTGAGTTGCATTTGTGTATCTTTTTTGTCCAACTGTCTTGCAAAACCATCTTGTTTATGTAAAGCATATTTGAAGAGATCAGGACAAGATTGTTTCTAATGTAGACTGGGCATGGTGAAAGTAATTCAACCATGAGTGGCAAACAGAAATGAAAGTATTTACCTTTGAAGCTCAGTTACGATTTCAGCCTCAGATATTGCAACATGTTCCCCATTTCTCTTCCCCAGTCCAGAGGTCAGGTATAATATTACTGCTTTAGTAGTCATTCAGATTTAGTGTCAGTCATTTGTGCAGCACTCCAATCAATTTAATGTAGTATTTTCAGTCTAATGCTAAAAATATGAAACTTCAAGGCAACATAAAACTGAAAACCACAAGAGAAGAAATGATTTGTAAAATGGTGTCATCTTTTATAAGTAATTTCTTTACAGATTTTTTAGTATTAGAAAAAATAAGGTTCAACTTAGAATTTATTGTCATAGTCCTCTGTGTAAAGGAGAACAAAATTGTGTTTATTCGGTGCTCCAATGTACACAATATAGAAACAAAATAGTAACATACAATTGTTGTAGCTTTCAGTTATAACCCACATTTACATGTTCAATGAGGGCACAATAATACTAAAGTCAACTTATTGTCAGTAATGGTACCAGAATATTTGTAGTCATGGAGTTATGGACACTCTCACTCTCATGTTACTTGATGATTGGCATAGTATAGTAAGGTCTTAAATCAAGGTCAGTTTCCATATCCAAAGTTAATTTATGAATAATAAATTAATGATCCCAGTTTGTGAGCATGAACATTCAGTTTATCCGTGGGCTATAGTTTGATATAGTTTGAATGATTGAGTGAATCCCACTCACCCGGTGAAAAAACCTCTACTATGTAGATTCACAACAGGTCTAAGCCTGCTGTAGGAAAGGGAGTGGGCCAGCTTCAGGTGTAACACATTCCACATTGCTAAGATGAAATATGGTTTGTGTTTGAAAAGAGAGTTTTAACATCTAAATTCAGTTGCCATACTAAAGGACCTCTTCAAATACTGTTTTTAAGCAGGTAATTAACAGCTACGTATTCACATAAATCCTGTGTCTTTGTGGTATGAACATGTTTTAGAAAGCCTGTTTTGAGGCAGAATTGCATTACACGGACCAGTGGCTGAGCATGTTTTGTTTTCTCACACTATGAATGTGGATTGCTTAAGATGTGCAGGTTGTGTTTTTCTACAATAAGCCTGTTGAAACACGCACATAGAGCAGCAAGCAAGAACCTGAGAGCAAAGACAAACTCTTCTTCACACTAGCTAATTGATTTCGATATGGAATTTATTCTCCAAAATCTAAAGAGTTATGCAGATTTATTAACATCTCTTCAGTTGTGTGAAAGCCTGTCAGAGATCATGAAAAATACATTTCTTATCAAGGGAATAATAGCTTTCTTGAATCTACAAAAAATGAAATAGTAGATTTAGATAAATGTCGTTTCCCTTTCCAATAATCTTTCAGTATCAAGCATGTCTGTGCACTATGACAATACACTGGAGTTTGCAGCACAAGAAGAGAAAGTACAGATGAAGACACAACTGAATAATAAGACTTATATGCAGACTTATTTAGTGTCTTCAAAACCATTCCGGCATAATATACTAAAGATCCAAAACTTTCACATGTGTTTTTCATTGGAATATTCCCTCATCACAGGTAAACCGCTAATTCATTGTCCTATCTGTATTTTTATTGCCAGTTATCCTTGAGTCAACATTGTGGCATACGATTGTTGTCTCTCACAAAACAAGTTATACGGGTACTTTCAGTTGCATCACAACTTCCTTTAGTTCAACTTGTCCAACAAAAATGGAAACTTAATGATATGAATGAAACTTAATGATATGAATGAAACTTAATGATATGAATGATAAACATAATGCCATTACCTGGTCTTTGTGTGTTAGGTCAATACCTGTCCACACATTGTCCAGCATAAAGACAGTGTTGACCATTTTGAAAAAGACTACAAAGGGAAAGTGTGTGCAGTAATAAATATCGTTTGTCATTTTTTCACACTGTTAACTTTTTTGCTGCATTAAGTCCAGCATATATGTAAGTAAGCCTATATAACTAGCTTGTAGGCTATTTAACACAGAGAGTAAACACTTTGGGTCCAATTTAACTGTGAACCTCTGAAATCATCACCACCTTGGACTGATTGGTACGTTTTACGGTTCGTTTTCACAGAGTAGGGATTTCTGGCACAATTTCACCTACTTCCAAAGTGCATGGAGAAGGAAAGAAGTCTGAAGGGATCAAGACTACTTCAAAACTTGAAGCATAAAGAACAACAAGAACAACTTGAGACCAATGCATTTTGGCTTACGGCCTTCATCGTGGTCAGTATACAACACACCACAAAGAACATTTAAATAAAATGGGTGTCACACCAGTCTTGACCTCTTCAGACTACTAATTTCACCAGATACACAGTGAGGAGCATCCTCTTATTCAGTATCGACCTAATGCTATAAAACAGATACAATTTGTTTTCCTATTTGGTTTACCTGAGGAACAAAAGGTGGAAAATAACATTTCCCAGTTCGCTATATTATTGTTCAACAATCTATTCTATACACACAACTATTGCATGTTGGTCTGTCCTGGGAGAGCGATTCCTCCTCTGTTGCTCTTCCTGAGGTTTCTTCCACTTCCCTCTGTTAAAGGGGTTTTTAGGGAGGTTTTCCTAAGGACAGTGGATGTTGTATTGCTGCACAGATTGTAAAGCCCCCTGAGGCAAATCTGTGATTTGTGATATTGGGCTATATAAATAAAAGCAAAGTTCTGATCTGAAATCTGATTTCAGTTTTGAACTTTTTCTCTAATCTTTGATTTTTGGTGAAATATTGGATCATTTGAACATTTATTGAAATGAAACCATGTGAGAAGTTTAGAGGGAAAAATCACTATTTGGTGGAGCTCTTAACAACTCATAGACATCTGAAATGTGACCCCGTCTACACACCGCTTTTTGTAAGATGTTAAAAGGGTTGGAAACCAATGATTTAATCTTTAGCAATGTGTTGTATTTTAAAAGCTTGTTATATTATCCATTGTTTCAAATCTTCATCTGAAAAGTAACTAAAATAACAAAAATATGACTTGACTAGTATCAAGGAGATATTTTTAGTGTTATTTGCCAAGATTTTGAGATTTTTCCTGCTGAGACTTCTGCCTCTGCTCCTGCACATAGTACCATATTATCCCACTAGAACACTGTGTTCCCAGAATGCAGGCTTACTAGAGTCTCTAAAAGTAGAATGGGAGGCAGAGCAGGCTCCTCTCCTGTGGAAGCATCTTTCTGTTTGTATCCTGGAGGCAGACACCCTCTCTACGTTTAAGAGTAGGCTTAAAACTTTCCTTTCTGATAAAGCTTATAGTTAAGGCAGGCCCAGTCTTGCCTTGGACCAGCCCTTAGTTATGCTGCTATAGACCTAGACTGCTGGGGAACTTCCCATGATGCTCTGAGCTCCTCTCTCCTCCTCTCCCTCTCCATCTGTACGCATTCATGCCCCATTAATACATGTTACTAACTTGGCATGTTCCCCGGAGTTTTTTGCTTTCTTGCAGGTGATCTTCAGTTGTGGACCATGTGCTGTCCCCTTGGTCCAGCTTGATGCCCACTGCTACTACTATTATTATTAGTCATATTTCTATTATTATTATTGTTGTTGTAATTGTTATTATTGTTGTTGCAGTGCTTCTCTGTGTCTCTCTCTCCCCTCTCTCCCTCCCTCTTCCTCTCTCAACCCAACTGGTCAAAGCAGATGGCTGCTCATCTAGAGCCTGGTTCTGCTCGAGGTTTCTTCTCATTAAAGGGGAGTTTTTCCTCGCCACTGTTACCAAGTGCTTGCCTATGGGGGAATGTTGGGTCTCTGTAAATTAAAGAGTGTGGACTAGACCTGCTCTATATGAAAAGTGCCCTGAGATAACTTCTCTTGTGATTTGGTGCTATATACTCACTGGCCACTTTATTAGGTACACCTGTGCAATCTAACGCAAACCAATACAACAGCTCTGCCATAAATTCTACATTTACGAAGCTTATACATTTTAAGTTTTTGTTGAAATTATCAGAAAGGTGAAAATTCTACCTGATGTTTATTATTGAGGTCATAGTGGGTGGTGGTGGTGACTGAAGTGCATTATATTGAAAAGTGTTCCTAATAATTCCCCCCCATGTATGTTAATGGCGTGGACAAAAAATTATTGTATTGTATCATATATATTGTATGGGATTGCATTAGACTGCACAGGTGTACCTAATGAAGTGGCCAGTGAGTGTGAATAAAACTGGCTTGACTCGGAATGAATGCTAGTCTGTTCTGTCCGTCTCACCTTTGATACAGATGTGTGTATTGCACTATTTTGTAAACAGCGACACCCAATGGCTACAATCGAGATTACAGAAAGATGTTGCAGCAGTACTACCTGCCTCCGATAGGGGGCGCCGATTAACCGGGAGAACCAGTGGGGGGAGGGGCGAGCACCGCTGCAGGTCTGCTCACTGGGCTAACTAAAAACTCCATCAACAAGCTAGTTAGCAGCGAGCGATATGGTGAACGCTATCGGTGAAGCGCAGGCAACAAGATAACATGCACTAGCTAACCGAGAGTTACCCTGGCGTCTTGGCAATCACTATCAAGCTGCGGGCCGTTTCAGGTGGTTGTAATTAGCGGCTTCATTCATGCAGTCGGTGTTGCAGAGAGGAGTTTGAGCTCTTCAGCAGCGCGGGCAAGCTCGCTGGGACAACTGGGACAACACGGCTCACTCACCGGTACGACTGTTTTCGCTGATAGCACGCTAGCTTGAGCTAACATCAACCAAGAGTGCTCAGATATACGTGTACAAGTGAATAATGCTTTCAATACAGCAGCTACATGTTTACAGCTCGGAGGTCGAGTTCATGATGTACAGCATCTGTCTGTCTGTACTCTGCAGCTAACGTTAGCTGTTTGCAAGCGCAGAGTTTAGCAATGTTACGACGAGTAAAAAGTGATCGGTGTGATGTAAATACTGGTTGTTGTCAGCTGAAATTGCTGAGTTAATGATTTGACACACGAGCTAGTTGGTGTAACTGTTAATGAGGTCTTTAAAAAAAGGCAATTTTAAGACTATTTTACTGATAACATCAGAATGTAGCTGTGGTCACTCTGTGTTGAGTTGGTGTTATGTTGCTGCCAATCACCATGAGTGTATTTGGCATCATAACATGAACCAATACAACCTTGAACCAGTACATTGTCTCTGTCTTGTGAAATATCGAGTTGTTCTCTTTTGTCATCATGTTAATGTTACTGTGACTCCCAACAGAGTCAGAGCATGGTGGTCCCGGACAGTGCCAGCGTGGTCCCCCAGCCTGACAATGGCAGTCCCAGAGGCCTCATGGAGAGCTCCAAGCCGGGGTGCGAGGAGGAAGAGGAGGGGGGTCAAGACCTAGCAGGGGTGGAGCTGGAGGAGGTCCGAAAGCTGCAGGAGCTTGTTCATAGATTGGAGGTCCAGAATGAGACACTACGCAACAGGGGGAGCAAGAATATCATCCACAGAGGAGCCAGCAGCAACAGCAACCTCACAGCTGCAGTCAATATCAATGAGAGGCTGACTTGTGACCTTAGGTTGGAGCACGGTGGCGAGCTGGGCAGCAGAGACTTTGAACTGTCACCCCCTCAGGACAGTAGCAGCGGCGAAGAGATGTCCCCTCTTCCTGTGGCCAACAGACTGGAGGAAGAGGATGAAGAAGAGGAGGTAGAGGAAGATCGGGGTCCATGTGGGGGCTTTCTCACCTTGACTTGCAGCAATGGAGCAGGGCAGACCCAGGGGCAAAGCCAGACACCAGACAGCCCCTCTCAGGAAAGTTATGAGTCAGAGACACTTGCGGAGAGCGACTCAGGGGTGGACCAAACTGCACTGGATGAGGTGGATGTCCTAGATTTGGAGGATGAGTGTGCAGAAGTAGAGGACGAGGACAGTTGGTATGTTTCATCAGCTGCACTGCTTATCCCATTTTTGTTTCGTTTATCCAGTATATATTTCTATCATAGCTGGCTAGAGCTAATCGCTGCAACTAAAGTGTTGCGGATGTGAGACACAACACCAAAATATGTAGCAGCACATGCCCTCTAGTTTCAGGGGACATTTATCTGTGCCACACAGGTTACAGGATGTCACACTTATTGTTGTCTGTTATGTGTGCCTGTGTATAGGTACAAGAGCCCCTTCAGCAAGATGAGTCACTTGTGCCTTTTCATTTTAACCTCTGATTTGAAAGTGTTTTACTCCCCCACAGGGCAGTGACTATGTAACATTAGGTTATTAAGATGTAAAATTAGACGTAATTCTTGGCCAAGGCAGTTTCTGCCTTTTTTGCCTCCTCCACAAATTCAAGGGGAATTTTTTTGTACTTTCAAAGTTCTACTTGAAAGTGGCAAACATTTTGATCACCACTTAGAAAATTTTTACTGTAGCCAGGAGTAAATGATTAGGTGTTAGGGGTGATTAAAAGGGAAACAAGAAAGACTCAAAGGCAAAAGAAGTGCAGTCAGCAGTGTTTAATTTCAGAAGCAGTTGACGTGAATATGAGAGTAAGAGGCTGGTGGCTCAGTTGACTCTGAGCTCTCTAGACAGGTAAACAGCAGGTATGAGATATCTTGCTACCTGTTTGGCAGGTTAGGATGAATACAAAGTTTTTTTATTCATACCTGAATGAAGTTATTCTACTGAGATTGAGATAAAGGTTTTATTATCATATATAATGATAAATATATAAAAATAAGAAATATTATTATTGGCTTGACTGCACATAGCTCTGCATTTGCTAAGACTTGTTATACAATGGACTAAAGTTCAACAAAGCTATATCTGCAGTAGTTAATTCCTGAAGGTAGGTCAGGTTGGAGCTTATTGTGTTTTTTGAAACAAGATGAATTTTGCCAATTTTCTCCAACTGAATTGGCAGAATTTAATTATCCTAAAGGAACAGTAAAGTAATAGAAGACGTAGTACTTATAAACAATATTAATTTTATACCAGAAGCCAGTCCCGACATGTTGGAGTATTGTTTATACTGTGCACTTGGCTAAAACAGGT
This sequence comes from Thunnus thynnus, assembly GCF_963924715.1. Lineage (NCBI taxonomy): Eukaryota > Metazoa > Chordata > Actinopteri > Scombriformes > Scombridae > Thunnus > Thunnus thynnus. The sequence continues at coordinate 13,335,913 of NC_089525.1, read as the reverse complement.
ACCATATTGTGTTCCTGATAGCTACTTTAGCAGCTCAGCCATGAAGCTTAACAGCCAGACCATTCATGAATTATTTTCAGTTTCACATCATTAGCCATACCATATGTGCTTTGTGAGGTTATCATAGCCAAAACATCCAGTAATCCTAACAGCGACATAATCTGATCTGCTCTGGGCTGGATGCTGCCGCATGGCTAAACTGCTTTGGGTGGGATTGCACAGCATGTGATGTGGGGCCCCCTTCTGTGATCAGACTGCAACAGGGACAAAAACAAGGTAATTGAGAGCAACTCCAGGATCTCTTGTAAAGATTTTATCCTATGAATCACAAACTTTAACAAGATTAAAAATAACAAAAGATACAAAAAATAGAATCACAATGTCTCACAATCAAGATTGGAAAAGCCAGAGAATACCTTCAGAATTATTAGTGAGCAGGCAATGTTTCAGACCTACCACCCTACAATTCAAGATTGCCATGTTAATGTTTCTTAATGTATCATTTAAGTGTATATACTGTAAGTCTATAGTTTATAAAACAGCAGCTAGATGCCCCCCAGCCTTTGAAATTCCACATATAGACCTAAACTCCAAAGCTCCTGAAGTATACACTTCATACTCGCCCCTTTTATACAGATATCCCGCAATATTACAGTAAAGAAGACCTGTCATGATGCCGGCTTGGCACTGGACCGAACAGCCAACATAAAGCTGCCCTCATGTGTGATTTTAGATAGCATGCTAGCGTTCCGGAATCAGAAGTGTGACGTGTAACACAACAGCGTCGGTGTCTAGTGTGTAGTCCTGCCATGCTGGATGTCCCTTTTAAACAGATGTTAATCCGGCAATGTGATTACCTCTGCTGCCGGGTTAATGGCGGAACAACAGTGTCCCCCCTATTCCGTGTTCGTACCTTTTTATACAGAACAGAGAGGGGGAATAACGGCGCATCATTCCCATCTTGAACAGGCTGTGTAAAAGGGGCTACTGACACAGAGAACTGTTTTTTCATCATTGATTTCAATGTGTCAGTGAAAGTTTTCCAACCTGGCTCTGTGATTCTGCTCCTGGCTGTTAAAAACAGATCAGACATTGACTACGTTTACATGCACACTAATATTCCATTATTATTCCAACTATGACAATATTCCAAATTTGATACAGGTCATGTAAGCAGCATATTCTGTTTGGATATTCCAAATTAGGCCTTATTCCAAAAGTAGCATTTTCCGATTAAGACGTGAGATATGCCGATTAGGAGCATTCTTTGGCCATGTATACAGTGCTTTCGGAATATGTGTCTCAAATGGGGTTTTTTACCGCAGTTTGCAGCGCATGGTTCTCTTGCCTGTTTGTGTGATGCAACAAAAACACTCAGCAGTGCAGTAATCATGGGACAACCTCAGTACTGGATGTGCTTGTAACTTTAAATTTATAATATCAGTCATATCAGTATCACTTATAAATATCAGGTAGCAGCTCACTCTAGTTTTTCTCCCCGCTGGTTTACTTCACTGCCTGCAGAGATCTTGTGATTCCCCTCCCCACTGAAGCAGAGGGAAACCCTGAAAACCCTCTGCATGTAAACAAGAATATTAGTGGAATATTCATTTTCATTAGCCGTGTAAACAGCTTTGTAGGAATATTGTCTTTTTCAGAATAAGGGCATGCTTGTTAACATAGTCAATGCTTAGCTTTAAAATGAAAGGATGGATACTTTGGCTGCAACTACTGATTATTTTGATTAGCAATTCGTCTGCCACTTATTTTTTCAATGAATCACTTGATCTTTTGGGCTATAAAATGTCAGAAAATGGGGATAAATGTATTTTACAATTTCCTAGAGTCAAAGTTGATGTCTTCAGATTTCTCGCTTTGTCCGACCAACAGTTCAAAACCCAAAGACATTCAGTTTACTATCACATATGACAAAGAAAAGACTTTTGAGAAGTTAAACAGTAGGTTTTGGGTATTTGTGCTTTAAAAAAATTATTAAACAATTGTTTTATCACCAAAATAGTTGCTGATTAATTTTCTGTCCATCAACTAATCATTTGCAGCTCTAATGGACACCAATTTTTATAATAACCATAGGGTTACTATAGGGTTCATTTTAAATGATCATAGGATTACTGTAAAAGTATAGGTATACTGTACGGATAGATGTTGACTTCTAATCCTCTCATCCATGAATGCTACTTTCCTGTATCGCAGAGATATATTAGCACACCACAAGTGTGTAGGTTTCACTAATCTCTCCACCTATTTGTCCATCTGCAGCGTTGCGTGTCCAACGTAAACAATGTAACAACCGGTGGTAACAAACCGAAAGTCAACCACCCTTTTTATCACATATTATAGCTCAAGTATAATTTTATGGTGTAGCATTAACGTTTATGGAACCATGGTGTCAGTTTGGCAGAGCTGTATCTTGTGTAAGCGGCGACTACCACTTATTAACCTGTGATCAAAACTCTGGTGTGAATGGATCAAACGAGCAGGAGGCGTGTTTATTACCTGGTATCAAACACAGGTTTTATGTGCATAAGAAGTACCTCCCACTCTCCCACAGGAGAAACTGTGCTCTGCGGCAAGATGTGTGACCTGGATATTGCTCTCTGTATTGTTGCTTATTCCAGTGGTAAATGGGTCCTTTTGTGTTCACCCAATGGGAAGATGATTTGTAGCTGATTGGTCCAGAACCAGTCGGTCCGGGCCTTTTGTGTATCCAGCTCAAAGGATCAGCCCATGTGACTGGCCACCAGTTCAAAGCTTGTGGCTGTTTGCCTTCACTGGGGCAAAACTTCTTGCAGTAGAGTGTAATGCAGTAATATGACTTCTCTTTTTAGATGCTGGATCATCCATCCATGTCCATACGAAACCACTATATTTGAAAATCTTTCTATTTTTTGCCACCTTAGGACTTTTTGTTTTGTTTTCACGTGTGTCTGCCTTAATGTGTTTGTAGTCTTGAGTGTGGCCTGCCACCACATACACAAGGATGTCATTGAAGCCTGATGTGTTAAGCAGAAGTCAGTCAGTTGCGGTTTGTAAACACAACATTCAAAGTTGAGTCCTGCCCTCACACCCTGCGTGCCGTTATTGGCTGGGGCCTGCACACCCACTGCCCAAAGGTTGATGCCCAGAAACATCCTGAACACAGCAAATTAAGAAAATCCAGGCAGAGGGCAGGGTCTCTGCAGATACATACACCACCACACACTTGTAGTGGGTCACAAGTGATGATTGAGAGGTATTATTTTTGTATGAGTCTATCCATTGTTGCATTCTGCCTTTTTTAAGGTATTTGCTCTGATTACATCATTCACTTTAAATAAAACAGTCTGGTTGTTTTTACGATGTAGGGTCTTTGCTGCTTCACATTGTCCTTTTGCCAGAAAACCATTCAGTGGCTGGGCGTTAGTTCTGCCTGTGCTCAGTCATGCATTGTGAAAAACATTCTCACTGTACACCACATGCTCAACACTATTAGGTACATACCTAACAAGCCAGTAGTTAACACTAATCTCTAGCTTGTTCTCATTCAAATCTTCTGCTCAGAGCTTAATGGCAAACACCTGACAAGCATGTTTAATAAAAAGTAGATTAGGCTTACTTTTTCAGGCTTTTTCCCTACGTCAGTTTTCACATCTCGGTATTACTCTCCCAATCCCTTCTTACTCCTCGTCATTGCTCCCGTTTCCCTCGGTAATAATACGTTTTCTTCTTGTCTGCCTTTTTCTCTTCAGGTTGTATGTGTCTCCTAAAAAGCAAGTAGCAGAGGCAGGCCCCGGGTCTCCTTTGAAGTGGTGTCGGCAGGTTCTTGACCACCGCAGCCCAGAGACAGAAATAGCGTGTCGGACCCTGATCAACCGTTTGGACCAGAGTATGCAATTAACAAACACACACGTACATGTTTACATCGAACTCTTTGAAATGCCTTAACCAAAGTATTTATGAATCTGCTGTCCTAAACCGAGCAATCTATGACAAATAAAGCAACAGCTTTCCAAATAAATGAGAAACAAATTTACTTTAATGAAGGAACAGCTTTCCAAATGAAAAAGTCCCTTTTTAAAGGTCGTTAAGTCACATGTTTCCGCTTTAGAGATGCAGCCTAACCCCCTTCTGTGAATGTGCTGCGTTCTTATTTACTGCTCACCTCCGCTGTGCATGTGCACTCATCTGTGTGTTTTTGTCGTATAACAATGGCCATGTACTTGTAGTGAATGTGTATGTGTACGTCTGTATGTATGTATGGACAGAAGTTTGTGTCTGATCCAACACACTCCATTCATTATTTATCCTGCTAGCAGCTCCTACTTCCTGATCACTGCAGAACCTGAACAACAAAGCTATTCACACCAGGGCTGAATGACTACATGAAGTCATGGACTGGGTTGGATTACCTTCCCCCCTGGGTCAGCTCTCCTTTTTAAATGGCAGCACCAGCCCACAAAACTGCCTGGTGGCACAGAGCATGTTTTAGCCAAACTGCACATACTACAGGTTTAGCAGTAAAGATGTATGAAATAAATTAATAAAAATATATTGTTTAATTAGAAACCTCTTTTTGCTACATAGGTATGCAAGTATTAGCTTGTCCTCAAGACTCTTTTGTGAATGATTCACATCTACACCTGCTGTTACACTGAACATTACACTTTTTACACACTTTATAAGGCTTTTGATCAAAACATTCTGTAACCACATCTGATCAGAGACACTCATCTCAACCATACTTTGCTGTTCTTGATGTCTTTCTCTTCATGTCGTCCTTTTGAAGCGTCTACTTTCTTCTCAGGGATCTAATCTGTCCTCTCCTGTTCTCTGCAGCGTCTCGATGGAGAAACATGTACAGCAGCCCATCAGCAGAGGCAGGCTCAGCAGGCTCAGGCCTGATCTCTCCTGGGTACCACAAATCAACTAACAAATCCCTACTAACCTGTGGCAGCTCAGGTATGGCATGACATTAACACACTGTGCTCCTCATTTTCTGCTCAACACAACAGTGGGATTGACGTCAGTTATTGTAAGGATGTAGGTCAGTTGCGTGTGCACTAATGCGTCAACAACATGTGCTCTTGGTGATCTGAATGGTAGTATTTAAGGTGTTTTTGCATGTTTTACCCAGTTTACTGTACATCACATATACTTGACGTTCCTGATAACCCATTTTCCAAATCATGTGTTAAAATAAACTTGCTTGACAATGGTAATCCATCACAGGGAACATCATTTGAGGTTCAATTATTAGTCAAGGTTTCTGGCTAGCAGGAGGCTCTAAAATCACAGTCTTGAGTGCTATGAATTAAAACTGTCTTGTCGTAAGGACATCCTGGAAAGTAGAATGTGTATTTATCAGCTTCTTGCATTATGAAGATTGCTGTTGGTCAGCCAACTTTTAGGTTTTCCAAATCAGTCCAAGCTTTCACTCATTTTCTATTCACTGTGATGAATTGTCTATCTTAAGTATTCAAGAAACTTTGTCTGTCACATAGTAACAGAAATTCCTCTTTAATACGGCTCTATCAAAGACAAAAGTAAAATATGTTTACTGTTCTTTGAATTGACTTTCATGTTATATTAAAATGAATAGAAAACAATGAGTGCCTGGCAGAAACATCTGCAACACCAGCTCAGTTTGGAAGATGTTCAGCAATCATGTTAAGTATATGTGATTTGTATTTCTGGGGATGAAAACACTGCATATTGATGTATTGAAGGTGTTTGGCAATGCTAACCTCCTGTGTGAAATGTATAACGTTGTTGATCTTGACTTTGTGGTGGCATTTGTTACAGTTACTTTGCACTCCTGTTACTGCTCAGAACACCTTCGCCGTGCGAAGACCAACAATGCTCGTGTTGTCCAAACCCTATTAATAACCAATCTTTGCATGAACTTGAAAATGCTTTGCTTGTGGGCGGCGGTGACCCTATCTAATCCCAGACTTTTTACATAACTAAATGCCCCTGGATGATGTTGTCATTTCCTATTTGTCTCAGTCTGAGTGTTAGGACTGTGTCAGACAGACACGCCCGGCAGGGGAGCCTTTTGCATACAGCTTTCCTGGGCATCATAAGCAAACAGTTCTTCTTCTAAACAAAACTTCTAGAGTAAACTTCCTGTACATGGCTGTAGTGAAGTCAGGGTGGAGCGAGATGTTAATCTTTAGCAAACAGAGCCATAGTTTATATTCATACAGTAAATTCTCAAATATTGTCCGGATACATAATGAACGTAGAATGCCGATCCACCAGGTGAAATATAAAACTAAAATGTGAATTTATCCTGATACAGGAAGCGCAAAGTGTGTGGTGGTTGAGATGGTTTGGGTGATATCTCACACACCTCCAGCTTGTTATGACTGACTGAGCAGCTTTTCTTCTAGTACCCAACTTAAAAAAAAACAAAAAAACTTTTTGATGTGCAACTCCGCTTCACCTCGAAGCAATCATACAGTGATGTAAACCTGATCGATCAATCCCTGTCATCTGCTGAACAGAGTCTAACCAATCCTGAAGGCATTTAATCATTTGTGATCAGTTCAGTTACCACATAGGTTTTGGTCTGACATTTGTTAAAGTCATTTTATTGTGTGAAAGGGGCCCATTAATCAAGAGCCTTCTATGCAGTCTTTCTTTGAGAGCTAGTTATCATTCTGTGATGTGGCTGTCCACTGTCATTATGCATAATGGAGGAAAAACCTTTCACTTCACCTTCCTAAGGGGATATCCACAAATATTGTTTATTTTTACAAACTGAAATGCATTCTGTAGTCTGAATAGTTTTTTTAATGATTATGACCTTGTTCCCTTTATGGGAGAGCCCTACAGCCTTTATAACATAAGTTACGGTAGTTTCTCCCTGACAAAGGTGGAAATAACTTGCAGAAAATGTGATCAGTAATGCTTTTATTGATGTGCAAGATGCTGTTTGAAACCAACATCCCACTGTGTTTACAGGTGTGACAAGCATGCACTCAGCCCTGAGCTCCCAGTCCTCCATAGACAGTGAGCTCAGTACATCAGATGACTCCATCTCTATGGGATATAAGCTGCAGGATCTCACTGATGTCCAGATCATGGCTCGCCTACAGGAAGAAAGTGAGTAGAGGTGTTGTTCACATGGTGTGCCAGACACCAGCTGTGATTGTGTTTTCAAATTGTAAAGGTAGAGTACTGTTTATCTGACAGCAGATGAAAAAAGAGACTAAACTAGCACAGTTGCCACAGTGCATTAATCTGTCTACTTGAGTATATTGCAAGTTTCCTTTTTAATTTTATATTTTTGATGTCAGGTTTGAGGCAGGATTATGCTTCCAGCTCAGCATCTGCATCACGCCGCAGCTCCACAGCGTCTCTGCAGTCCCTGCGCCGGGGTGGCACCTACAGCGATCAGGAATTTGACAGCTATAGCCTAGAAGACGAAGAGGATGAGTTCTGCTCCCTGCCCCAGCGGCGGCATCGCTTCACCCCCTCGCCCTTAGGCTCACCCCGGTGCCTGTCTCCCTCCACTTCCAACCACGGTCAGGAATATAGCAGCCGACTCGGGGCTCCACGCACAAGAACACCCAGACGATCTCTTCAGGGCCCCAGTGCAGAGCTGCTCAAATTTGCCAGGAGTGAGGGTATGCAAAAATCCGTTATAACACAGGATTCATATACTAGGTCAGAGAGGGCAGAGTGACCAACGCGGAGATACTAAAGCTGTGATGATACACATTCTGTTTTTGCTAAATGTCTTGTCTATGTGTGGTTCCAGAAGAGTTGAGGCACAGCATGCCTAATCTGGCCCCCCGCACCAGCCTACGTTCCCTGGAGGCAGTCAGAAACAGCCGCAGCATGGAGGCTAACCTCCAGAGCTCTGGCAACCGCATGTCCCACCTGACTCACTCCCCCTCCACAGGTAACCCCACCCTCCTCACCTGGTCCACACCACGCCTTTCATATAATGGTATCTGCCTTGCACATATCCCTCTATACTGTCACTTGTACCCCACCACCTCACCTCCTCTTAACCTGAATGCTTCTGCAGGAAGGGTTGGACTGATATACATATTCAATTTAACTGAAGCTGCAAACAGCAGATATTCAGTGCTGATCTTAGAGTTTGAATTGAAAAATACATTACAAGAGTAACTTATTTTGTAGTAGAATATTGTTTGAATAAATATGATATAAATGTAAATGCCTAAACAAAATATATAGTAATAATAATAAAAATAATGTAAAGCAACAAATGTTGTATAAACTTACAGTAAGAGCAACATTAGCAAATATACTGTTTTGTTTTAAATCACAAACTTGCAATATGTCTTACATGTTATTAAATTCATAAAAGTTTTAAAAAATGCAAATTTTTTATCTTTAAATTACATTTGCACACTGATATTCTCCCAAAAATTTAATAATAATAATAATAATAATAATAATGATGATGATGATGATGATGATACAAATCTGGCCATGATAGTCTAACCCTAACTGCACAAGGCCTCATCTTTAACTAACTCATACTGTATATGGGTCACACTATATAATATATATATATATATATATATAATGAGTTCCAGAAAGCATCCCAAATTTTGCCCTACCCCTTCCCTGACCACTCATCTTCCCTGACATACCCCAGGTAATCTGCAGGTAACCCTCCCCACCCAGAACTCTTTTAGTCAACTGCTACAGGATTTTTCCACTACTTTGCTCCAAACTTGTCCGTGATAATCCAGTTCTGCTCCTCCCAATTTAAAGGCATGCCTACAACTCGTACGTGGGGTTTTGATTAAACTACAGCATTTTTAAAAATATATATAAAAAATATTTATTCAATTACCCAGTTCATCTGAAAGAAAGTCATACCACTGTGCCTCTCTTCTGCTAAAGGTATGGCTTGTAGTCGACTGCGTAACAATGGCCAGTCTCCTCTCTCCCTGCGGGCTCCAGTTAAAGCTGTCACTCCTGTGGGCCCCATGGCACCTGGTCGTCAGTCTTCCAGAGGTTTGCCTGTTGTCCAAACACTTCCTGCAGGAGGGGCCCGGAGGGTCCAGTCCCCGGGCTCCACTAATGGTGGAGCCTATGTACCTGGGAGATCCTCTGCTGGGGTAGGCAGGCCTGCAGTGGGCCGAGGACAGCCAGCTCCATCAGCATCAACCAGGAGTAAACTTTCACAGCCACCAAGAAGGTGAGTGCTTAAACTGAAAACTATTAAAGAGGGTACTCCACCTATTTTATACATCAAGGTTTGTTTAGAGGTTTTTGGGAGTCCTGCTGACTCAAATGATGTCACTTGAGTCAGTGTCAGTTTAGGCTGAAAATAAAAAGTATCGTGGGGTGTGGAGTTAGAAAGATGTGAGGTTACCAGACCTCTGTAGGCCACTCCTCCTCTGTGCTTGGGGCTACATTAGCCACCACTAGCATAATACACCTAAATCTCTGACCAAACTGTCAGTGATTGAGTTGCATCGTGGGTAACATAGGTGGCGGGTTTCTACAAGGATGAAGAATGTGTGAAATAAAAAATACTGCATTGATTTTGATTGTTTATATTTAAACTGTCCATCATTAGATGATGTCAAAGCAGTGCAATGCTAAATCAGTGGTGTACTCTTTTTAAGGAATATAGAGAAACTGAAGAATATGTTTTCATTATTGCAAAGTTGCTTTCACAATTTGATATTTGTGGTATTATTGAGCAATGATTGTTGTGGTGTTGCACAGTAGTTGAATTACCATCTGCACAGCCTCTCCTGTGAATAAAGACTAACTTTCCATTTTATTGGCAGGTCTTTGGGCATGACTAAAATCTCAGATGAATCCTGGAAAGATGGCTGTTACTGAGTCTAACCGGCGATGAAGGATGTCCACTGCTGCAACCTTTACGTGACCTCTCCCCATTGACCTCTCATAGAAACAAGGAACACAGCCAATGTGTCATACAACCTCTCAGTTCCCCATTTCAGACTGGATCGCTGGGCTGCACTGGATTTGTAGTTAAGATTCATCTCTTTCCCTCGCATGAAACATTGTCAACCCACACACAGAGAGGATGTGTAGGCAGACACGAAGGCACACATGCACACTCCACTTGTTATATGGACCAACTCAGAGCTTCCAGAAGACTTGTTTGTGTCAATTTTACTTATTTTTCTATGGTAATTGTGAGAAACTGCTGGAATATTAAGGGTTGTAATTACTTTGTTCTGTTGATGTTATTGATATGAAGACAATTTAAATGAAGATGTTGCTGGTTTGTGCATTTTCTGTGTGAATTCCTACTAGATGATGGTGCTGAGTGTTGCATGCTTGGTTTCGTTTTTCCTTATCCCTTTCATCATTATGTAACTGCAGTATGACAAATCTTCCATGTGTCTCCACAATGATCTGTTTGAATTTATGAATGTTTGAGTGGTTCATAGTGAATTGATCTTTAGATTTGTTGTATTTTTGTTTTTGCTCTTTGCTTTTACACAGCAATGCAACTCCTGTAAACCACACTGCCCTTAAATAATATAAAAAAGGAAAAATATAGTTTGTGCCAAGGTGCATTTCAGCTGCAACACTCTTTTTAATTCCAAAAGTAATCTAAAGTCATCAAAGGTACTGTTACCGTACTGCATTTTCCAGGCATTTTTACTTCATATCCAATGGTGGATATGAGTGTTTGCTTTTGGATACCACTGTAATAAATAAAATGTTTATGCACGAAGGCCTTGTGCCAGCTATGCACCCTCATGCAGAGTGCCTCTGAAAATTTGGGAGCTGTAATGAAAATGAATAATAAAGTCTACCCCGAAACTATAATTGCATGTGTGTTCACTTGTAATATATGCATGCCAAGTGGAGGTCTGTTTGCATCACAGGCTAATTAGTCTCATTATGCGGCACAACATAGCAGCAGCAGCATGTCCCGGATATTTCCTGGGTGCAGCAAGACCAAAACGCTTCTCAAATGAATGCTCAATGCTACACACCCCTTGTGACAAAATGGCCTACAGGCCTCGTGCGCATACAAAGTGTGAGCGCACAGTCTGCAACCACATGAAAAAAAATTATAAGTCTGTGTGATAGCGTTCAATCTTATGTCTTAAGATCAGAGCATAAATAGCCTATGTTCCCATTAAGAGAATGAGTGTGTTAATGTAACTGCTCTCTTATGCATGACGCAAATAGTAAGGGATCAGCGGTAAACGAGGCCACGCATTGTCTGCCCCCCGCCCTCCCTCTGCTCGTCAGGACGCAAGCTGATTGGCCGAGGCCTAGCAAAGAGTGCCCGGGGATCCAAAACTGCAGGCCGCACTTAGCTTACCGTCAAAAATAAACCAAAACAATAACAGACAAAACGGACAAGGCGGAGAAACACCGATAGAGTCGGGAGACGACGTTATCAGGTAATTTTATTTTGAATCGATCAGAAAGGCATGTGGAATAAGACGCAAGGGCCCAGTCGGCCGTAGCGGGCCTCTTTCAGCCTTGTGGAAAAACAACATGGAAGATAATGCGGCACAAGCGGCTCTACTTAGCTTAGCAAGCTAGCTAGCCAAACGGACGGCCGTTGCCACGGAGATTACTGCGACAGATAATACAATAAACTCTTGAGGCATACCAGTTTGTTGCTTGTGCTGGTGACTTTATTAATATTGCAACATTATATGTACACGATGCTTAAATGGTCTAATTAGATCGGTTCTTGGTTGCCTTGAATTAGCCATTATGCTAAAACAAAATGGCGCTGGGAGGACCAGCCCTAGCTCGCCTGCTAGTTAGCTCCGGTGGGTGGAGGGCGGTAGCCGCCCGAGTATGCATTGCATAACGTCTACGGTACTTTCATAGGCGGCCATAAACGCGGAGCATGTGTAGTTTTGTGCAAAGAGACTCCAGAGTACAACACTTATTTAAAATGATTAGTATGACCACACAGTGTTGGTTTTTTATCCTAGAATGATATATCCGCGAAAAAAACATGCACCCATAACTCAACCTCAGATCACTGCAGACATGACATATTTGGCGTATTTTGAACCGTCATGTGACGACAATGCATTTCCCCCCCACCACCACAAAAACAAGTAGGACTCATCTTCTGAGAGCTAAGGGACGCACTGCCTGTGAGCTCGCCCGTGGTCTCAGTTGAGCTGTAGCCATCAGGCTCAACTGGCTCCAGGTGTATAGCTCTCTATGTCCCCAGGTTGAGGCTGCCTGTAGTACTACTGATAGGCAATGGATGGAGCCACTGGTCAACAACATACCAGCCCCCTTCTCAGTGGCAACAGACAGTTTTTCTGTCTTCTGTATTCAAGTTGTACAGAGTCCATTATATGTGGGGGCACACCAGTGCCCTTATTATGAACCTGAACCAATTTGGAAAGTTTGTTTTAAAAGAAATAAAATAAATTATCTTTACAGCATTTAGACTGATTACATAACCCTCTCTATCAGTGATGCTCATGTGTGTGTTTTTTTCTTTGTCAGAAGGGTTGATAACCTTGATGGAAGGAAGCACATCAAATATCCTATTGGTTTTATTCTAAGGTTCTTGTCATCAAATGTGAAGGTATGTATTAAATGCTAGCCCATGTGGCTAGCGTGTCAGTTGTTGCTTTCACTTTCATTTTTAGTTATGTGCACTCACAAGTGAAATAAAACAGCTAACGTTGTGTATATGGTCATTTTCAGTCATTTTTCTGAGTAAAGACATGGACCAAGGTGGAGGGGTGTTGGAGCTACACACACAGGAGCTGAAGATGCCCCATACTATGATCATGCAAGACTTTGGTAAGTGTCAAGTAGGACAGAGTGACGACCGTTGTATTGTAAACAAGCACATTTCAAAGCTGAAATCTGTCACACAAGTCAAATAATATACTACCTTTTTCATATTCCACTGTTGGTTTCTTGAGAGTTCAAGTGCTATCACTTAAGTAAATTATATTTGCACTATTATAATGTGGTTAGTCTGACATTATCACTGCATCTACTGTAAAGGAAGTAGTCTGTGTGTGTGTGTGTGTGTCGCTTTTCTCAACAACCGTTCGTCCAATTGACTTCACGCTTGGTGGGTGTATTGTTGAGGACCCAAGGAACAGTAGTGTTGAGTGTGGTGTTTGGATAAGAAATGTTAATTATTAAAAGGAAACATTTATTGGCTGTAACTCAGTGAGTTACAGTCAACTATTTGCATATTGTCCTGGGCATTTTTTTAATAGTCAATGTGACAATATATACATTTTGGTGCTGTCTTTTTATTTTGGTCAGTATCACCTTTGAGAGTAAATATCAAAGTGTTATATATCATTGGAAAATAGACAATCTAATTCTGTAAGCCAGCAAGCTCTGTTACCATATCACCTGATTGCACACAATGTAAATCATCCCCGATGGTCATAAAGGCACTGTTCAAGGTGCCTCAGAAAGCTGAGAATCTCACGGTTCAGTCAAAAAAAAGCTTGTCAATATCATAAACGGTTCGAAAGTTAGTTAATGTTTTGTAGAACATGATCCAGCATCGACGCTACACTCGGTTCCAGAGGATTAATCACATTCTTCAATAAACAATTTGTATTTTAAATGCCGAAATGTGTGGCGCTGTGGCATTATGAACATTACACATTATCCTACAAAACATGACAATAACTCACTAAATAAAAGTTAACAAATAATGTTTAAATTAATTAAAAAAAGATTTTAAAATTATAATCATTGCGCACATCCCTAGTATATAGTGATTCACACCTCACATTAACAGTATTAATTTAATTAACGGGCACTGCACTAGTACAACAAGAATGTGATACTGTGATCATTAACATGTCACAAGATACGCTGACATCTTTTTTTGTAATTTCAGTGTACAGAAATCCATGGATTGTAGCATTTTTTGCTACTCTGTTGTTGAAAACTCTTTGTCATGTACCTCTCTTTTCTATTGTGTTTACAGTTGCAGGCATGGGGGGTCTGGCTCACATCGATGGGGAGCACATTGTGGTCTCTGTGCCCGAGGGCATGCTTCTTTCCGATGTGATGACGGATGAGGGCATCCTCCTGGAGCATGGGCTTGAGGTGGAAGGCCTGGAGACCCAGGTGGTTCAAGGCCTGGAGACAGAAGTGGTTGAAGGACTGGAGACCGAAGTGGTGGAGAGTTTACACACAGATGTAGAGGGCTTAGAAGCAGAGGTGGTTGAAGGGCTACAGACACAGGTGGTAGAGCTTGAGGCTCAAGTTGTCGAAGGCCTAGAGGGTGAGGTAGAAGTGGAGGGTCTAGAGGCACAAGTGGTAGAGGGTCTGGAAACTGAGGTAGATGTGGAAGACCTGGAAGCTCATGTTGTTGAGGGCCTTGAGGAAGAGGTGGAAGTAGAGGGCTTGGAAGCAGAGGTTGTTGAAGGTCTAGAGGTAGATGTAGAAAGTTTGCAGTCTCAAGGGGTAGAGAGCCATGAAATGTCCAGTGAGGACATGGTGACCTCAGAGCACAGTGTGATCATGCCTGAGAATATTCTGGGGACAGAGGTTGCAATAGAGGAAGCTCTTGACCCCCACCACCACCATGTCCTCACCTCAGACCTCATCCAGGACTCGAACCACCACCATCATGACATGCCAGACCAGGTGTTTGTGGCCGAGCTGCTTTCTGAGCACCAAGACAACACTCTGGACCACCAGCTTGTGACAGAAGGGTTGATCGTGACAGAGGCCAACTCCGAGACCATAATCCACGAACAGCTGCCAACTGAGGCTGTTCCCCTGCAGACAGATGAGGATGATGATGCAAGAAGCAGCTCCGAGGATTATCTTATGATCTCCTGTAAGACAGCTTCCTATATGATAGCACAACCTAGAAGACACTGTTCTTATGCAATATGGTGTTTATTATTGCTAATATACAATTTGATAACAAAGGTTATTTGTTTCATTTTATTTTTGTCATTTAGTGGATGAGGTGGGAGAGAAGTTGGACATCGGAGACACTCCCCTTGAGATCAGCACTGAGGTAATGGAAGACAAGGAGTCCAAGGAGGAGGACGGCTCTGAGGTCATCAAAGTCTACATTTTCAAAGCTGAAGCAGACGACGATTTAGGTAAATGACAATCATCAGTCATTTCAACAATGTAAGATATTACCTTTTAGATTCTTCCCTGTTAAACTGAATATAGATCAGGGCTTTGATTTTAATTGTTAATTTTGTTACTTTTCCAGGTGGAACAGAGGTAATAACAGAGGATGATTACCAGAATGGCCATCCTGACCTCGAGGCTGCATCATCAGGCAGACTGGGAGTTGGCCGTGACAAGATGGTCTACATGGCAGTTAAGAACCATTCAAAAGAAGAAGAGGATGATGATGATGACAGTGATGAGGATGATGATGATGACATCAGTAGGTTCTTTTGTTACAAAGCCACTCGATCAAAAGCTTTTAATGCATTTTGTCAGACAGGTCAAAACAACCTGGTCTTTGACTGTTGAAAGTGTATCATTCGGAAAACGCTGCTGCACAGCAGCATTCCTGTTAGATGACTTATTCAATAACGAGATATTTGTATATATATAACATTTATGACATGAAGGTGCCACAACACAAACTTGTTTTTAAAATGGCCCATTTAATCTGGTCTCACACTGAAAAGTGTTACCCATCCTGTTGATAGTAAAATCTAAACTGTCCTGTTTGTTTAGGTAATACCATTGACCAGGTGAAGAATGGAGCAGCTACACCGTTTCTGCAAATCCGAGAGGGGCTTGGCGCCAACCGTGCACTCAAACCCAAAGCTAAGAAAAAGAAGAAAGGAGACACGCGGCAGTGTCAGACTGGTATGAACCGTGTAAAATTCTGGCACTATTACATGATGAGATTGTAGTTAAACATTTTTGTAGTGTCCAAACAACAGAAAATGTGATTTGATGATTCATACTAAATAAATTTAATACAATTGGTTGCACACCATTTTTCAACCTTCTCTTTCAGCTGTTATCATCGGACCTGATGGTATGCCTCTGACTGTCTACCCCTGCCACATATGTGGGAAGAAGTTTCGCTCGCGAGGCTTCCTCAAATGCCACATGAAGAACCACCCGGACCACCTGTTAAAGAAGAAGTACCAGTGTACAGACTGCGACTTCACCACCAATAAGAAGGTCAGTTTCCACAACCACTTGGAGAGTCACAAGCTGCTGAGCCACAACAGTGAGCGCTCTCCAGAATACACTGAGTACGCACGGCGCTACCATGAGTCCAGCCCCCTGGGTTCCGACAAGCTCATCGTCAAGGATCGGGAGCCCAAACTACATCACTGCAAGTACTGCGATTATGAGACGGCTGAACAGGGCCTGCTCAACCGCCACCTGCTGGCAGTGCACAGTAAGAACTTTGCACACGTGTGTGTCGAGTGCGCCAAAGGCTTCCGTCACCCGTCAGAGCTGAAGAAACACATGCGGACCCACACAGGCGAGAAGCCCTATCACTGCCCGCACTGTGAGTTCCGCTGTGCAGATCAGTCCAACCTAAAGACTCACATCAAGAGCAAGCATGGAGCAGATCTGCCTTTCAAGTGCAGCCACTGTCCCCAAGCATATGCTGACGCACGGGAACTCCAGCGTCATATAGAGATGGTACAAGGCCACAAGACCCATCAGTGCCCACACTGTGAGCACAAGAGCACCAACTCCAGTGACCTGAAACGACACATTATCTCTGTTCACACCAAGGACTTCCCCCACCAGTGTGATGTGTGTGAGAAGGGCTTTCACAGGCCCTCAGAGCTGAAGAAACACGCGGAGACGCACAAGGGCAACAAGGTGCACCAGTGCCGGCATTGTAACTTCAACGCTCCTGACACCTTCACCTTGAGTCGCCATATCCTGTCCTTGCATACAAAGGACCTCCCCTTTAAGTGCAAGCGGTGCCGGCGAGGCTTCCGACAGCCCGCTGAGCTGAAGAAGCACATGAAGACACACAGTGGTAGAAAGGTTTATCAGTGCCAGTATTGTGAGTATAACAGTACGGACGCTTCTGGCTTCAAACGCCATGTCATCTCCATTCACACCAAGGACTACCCCCACCGCTGCGACTACTGCACCAAGGGCTTTAGGAGGCCTTCGGAGAAGAGCCAGCACATAGCCAGGCATCACAAAGACATGTTGATGTAATCGCACACACAAACACACTCCTCTTTCCTGAGTAAATCTGTGTCACACACCCAGAGGTAATTTTAGTGTATTAACAAAGAAATGACGGATGTAGGCTGTTGATGAAGACGACAACATTATAATTGCCGTTCTGTGTTCTGTGTTGTAATGGGTGTAAACCTCCTCCCCCCCGAGGTAATGCAAGAACACATTTTAGATGGGGGTGAAGTCTAAAAAAGACAGTGTGTACACTGAGTGGGACAGCTGTAAATTGTGTTTTGTTTTGTTGCAGAAAATCACATATGAACATTTATTCAGGGTTTCAAATGCTATATTTTTATACCCACTCAGCTGAAATGCTGCAAGATGATGACTGTGTCCTGTAAAACAGAAAGCGGTGCTTTGTGAACGTCATGCCAGTTCTTCAGATGATGTGGAATGAGTACAGGAGAAGTTTGCCTCCATAGTACCAACTAGTATCTCTTATCCTTATTAACCAGCTTTTATCCTGACATTTGTTTTCAATGCCATCTGGTCTTTAAGGGGCACAGCCATTCATGACTTCATAAATGGTTTTCAGTGATGTTGACGCACATTACGCTCCTTAAAGGCATATTTCATTAAATCTAACCGTTGTACTTTCATCATTTTCCTCCCAAGTCTGAACACTTGGAGTTCCATTAAATTAATCATGTATAATACAGGCTATATTCTGTTTAATATGTCTTAAAAGTTGATTCAGAATTTGGTCTGATCAGCAGTGTCTAGCAACGAGGAGAAAGGTGCAGTTGGTATATTAGTAGAATATCCCTTTAGTGTACACAACACATTTCTGACAGAAATCTGCTATTATATCTGCTATGATGGTTAACAGGTGTATTATGAGTTTGACAGGTGGTTGGCTTCACGTTTGGTGACCGCTCAGGTGGTTATATCTGACTGCCACTGTAAGTTGCGTATGTGTGATGTAACCTATGACACAGATGTGCTCCCTAAGCTAACCATTTGATTGCAATCATGCCTTACATCTGTTGGTCTTTATCCCTTAAGCACTGATGAACACAGCAAATCAGAAAATAAGTGATTTTTAACTCTCAAACATGCTGTATCAATACCATTCTCTCAGAGATTGTGTGTTTGAGTCAGTAGAAAGCACTTTAATAACTTTTTTTTTGTATTTTAATTACATGTATGGGGTATTTGTATGTACATATATATACGTATATACGTACACACGCACCCTGGATAATAAACAATTACAGAGCTTTGTGAGTGGGTAAAGATTGTTTTGAGTGTTATCTCTAGCAAGTGGGCACGATCCATTACTGCATCAAAACTGAATTGTCATTGAAAGTGGTGGGTGAAACCATTTATTGTTTTGTTCTATGGATAAGTGATTGGGTTTTGTGTTTTGTTTGTGGTCACTAACAAGTTTCCCAGACCCTAGTCCTACAGTCCTGAATAACCCAACCCAATCCCAAACATGGGATTATACCCTTGAAGTCAGTGGTCATCATATTGGCATTAGTCTTTAAAGTATGCACATATGCTGTCTCCATGAAATTAATTGTGGTATATATTAAAAATCCCTGCATTTCGTGTACCTTAGTCTATATTTTCTTTCAGTCTGATTGTGGATAAACTACTGGTGGGGAAGAACCAAAATAAACAATTATCTTTTTATGTTTTTTTTGTCTTTTCTGAACACATAACTCGGATGTAGAGGTTCAGTTATAGAAAATCCGCATTTTGTCAAGTGTTTGGATGACAGAATGTCCCTTTAATGTACTCACAAGGACAACAGACACTTTATTTAATCCACTAGGTTAATCAGCGTGCCAGATTCAGTGGACACGTGTAGGATTGTAGTTGTGTCATCTGTCCTGTCTACACTGAGTGGCCTCCACGCAGTTTCCCAGTAGATATTGCTCAAGGAGATATTTTGAAATGAAGCAATCATAATTCTCCGTCTCCTTAGGAAACTTTGCGCATTCTTCATCCACAACTTCCATCAGAAGAGATATGTTTACTTTTCTTAAACGTCTTAGTGCCTTACAGCCCACACAACGACCCTTGGAGCACAATTTCAACATTTATACAACTTGAGTCAATCCTTACTAAGTGATGAAATATGCCAGTAAGCCTCTGTAACTCTGTAAAGTTCCAGTGGCAAACAAGCCATTTATTGGATTCACTTGATCACTAGCTCACCCCCCTCACATCAGTGCAAAGATAGAGGATTTAGTGTTAGAGAAGGCTTAGCTGTGCTGCACAATCTTGCATGCGCTATCCCAGCAGACATTATGGTCTTCCGCTTCAGTTGGCACACAGTGGAAATTGGTCCAGCAATCCTAATGCTCTGAACTTGAAATCCAGAGACACAAAGGCCTTCCAAAGATTTGTTGTTGGGAGTTAAACTCATTGTGGTGGAGATATTTAGTTTAGAAGTTGCTATGACGCATAGTAGGCGGCGTTAATCTCCACAAGTATTACATACAAGCTCAGGTCTTTCAAGAGAATCAGAGCCTTAAAGTTTAAACAACAACAGTGAGGAGAAAACACTGTCTGAGCCGCTCCAGCTGACACACTTGCACAGTTCTCAAGCCTGTCCTGGATCTGAAGTGGTGTTTTCCCATCAAGCAGCTGCGTTATGAGCTTGTCACGCTGCAGTATTTGGGCTGGCTTAGGCTACATAATCATTATGTTTTGATTGGCTTAAGGATAGTTTGGTTATAGCTGTATAAGTATATGGGCATCACATGTAAGTGCAGAGCAACTGGAAAACAACAGATGAAAAGAGTCTGCACATCGACACCAAATCACACATTTATGTAAATAGACAACATTTTCATCCCAGTGCGGTCTTCGTCAAGTATCAAAATGTTGTCGGTTTAAGTAAATATGTGGTTTGGAGTCACTGTTCGAGTGCCTGGGGGCGCTTTCAGCAAGTTGAAATCTTGTTGCTTTTTTTCAAAAAATCTGAATTGCAAATAGTGATTTTACACAATTCCAACAGTCAGTTTCATCAATGTGCACAACTCAAAGTCAGAACACAGATGTCAGAAGTTACAAGAGCTGACAATAGATCAGAGATGAATGTGGCGCCACACTTGTCAGAGTCAGAGCAGTATATTTGATAGGGAGGATATGACTGGTTTGGGAGCGGCCACGGAAAAAAAAAGAGAACAAAGAGATTTATTAATTGATTCGGGTGTAACCAGTAAAACAGATGAAAAGCACAAAGTCAGGGGGAAAGTGGAGTAAACAGATTCAATTAGAAAGTTTACAGTAATAACGGGTGTGTGTGAGGTGACGCGGCCTTCCCGCTTTAATGTCCTCTACGTTCATTAGCATGTCTTAGGCTACATCTGTCAGTATGACTCAGTCTCACCACCAAATAAAAGTCCTCTGCCTCTCTAATGAGACCCAAAGGGAATGTCACTCTTTTTCAACACACATTTTTTTGTTGAAAAATAGATCCGTACAATGTGACTGAGAAGCGTTGCAGCCGTGCTTTGTTTCACTTCCATGTCACCTGTCTCGAAAGATGTATGATGTCTCACGCCGGGGGAAATGAGGCTGTGCTGATGGGTTCGCATGAGCGCCACAAACACCTGAGAAAATACAGATGCAACAGCCTTTTTGTTTTTTTTTTTTTGTTTTTTTTGTTAATCCCACAGAATATCTCATAAATCACTTACTGGTGCGACTGTCAGCAGAAACCGCTGAGGACACGGAGATCAATATGCAGGCATGTCCATAAAATCCTCACTAAGTAACCCTTCTTTTTCACTGCATTATCCAGCGATTCAGTATGAGCAGCATGTCTGGCTGCTTTCCTCTGAATACATGCAGATTTTTCAACAGCAGTAGCAGTAAGTACATTTTCCCATTTCCTGTCTCTGTATGCTGAACCTCTTTCCCATTTTGAATCAGCAGAGCATCACAAACACATACACACACACACACACACACACACACACACCTAACAGCCTCTGAAGGCCATCATTGTGATGAGAACTGACAGACGTGCACAGATAATCCAGCTGTTGCAGAAGGTCAAACTAATTTCTTTGATGTATTCATTTTGTCCATATTTCTGAGGATCAATGAGCTATGGTCTGAATGTGATTAGAATGATGAAACTGCCAGTAAAAAAATCCAGGGTCACGTGCTGATGTGCAAGGATTTCGGAGCTGTTCAGAGTCAGTGAATGGGAAGATGATGATGATCCACATACAAATATAACAGTAATTTAATCATTTTAAACGTGCGGCATCGGTTAAAAGCGGACCATAATCCCAAATATTTCGATATGGTGCTGCATCAGAGCCTAATTATTTTGGGATTCTTGTTTTGGACTGCACTGGTGTTACACAGCATATTGATTTTGCATATTTCAGCGAAGGGAGCAGCAAATGGAGCCCTGACTGTATCATCAACTCCTCTCATTGGCAGACAGCACTGCCATATTACCTCCAGATCCCATGGTGGCCCACATAACCAGAGTCAGCAGATCCAGATTGTCGCCGACAAGGCCACAGCGCTGCAAGCCAGCTGGAGACTGCGGGGGCCCTCAGGGAAATCAGCGCCAGATTGCTTGGAGACTGGCAAAATTGGCCTGCTGATTAGTCAGAGTGAGGACTATGTGGTGGACAACACATGGCTGAGAGAGAGAGAAAAGAGTCAAAAAGCATAAGGCAGCTTGTTGACTATGCAGGTCTGTCTGACTCATCCATGCTACCTACTTGTGTGTTTACACTTTGACTGTGGGATGTGTCATCTGATGTATCTCAATCTGTTTTGTTTTTAACTCTAAAAGTTGATAAGTGGACCCTGATATTTAACTTTCATGCTTGTCTTTGTGCTGTGCATGAAGTCATAACAGCTACTGAACTCACGTCAACAGATCTTGCCCCACGACAAGTGAGCAAACTCCATGTGATGTGGTTGAAAACCCCAGAAAAGGCAAGTAAGGGGACCTTGAGTTGGGATTGTTCAACTTTGCAGACTCAGTTCTAATTGAGGATGTTCTCACTGGTGCCATAAAAAGTTGATAAAGCGAAAAAGAAAAAAAACATAATTAGAAGAGTTAAGATCCCCTTCAGGCATGTTTTAAAATGTTGGCATGTTTTTTTTTTTTCCACAGAAAAGTTCAATTTCCTCATTAAAAAATACATCTATTGCTTCTCCCTTTGTGAATTCATGAATATGCAAGTATCTCTCATTTCAAAAGCTCAAATGCTGGACACAACATCACAACTGTTTATGTTGCATGTTGGACCACGAGTGGCTTCCAAACTAGTTGGGATGCCAGATAATCATGCTGACATTTTCCTTGTTCAGGAGATGAATGAAAACAGCCTTCAAGTGTCAAACTCCGCACATACAAGGTCAAACATCCAAGTGAAGAAACAACAAGCTAAACACATTTTTTTTTTGTGAGTGGACGGGGCACTGAAATACTAACATACCATATCTGACCAGAATCACAAGTTAGAGAAAACATTTCCTCTGGAGTATTCACTAGATGTCACTGTTATCCCATCCTACACAGGGACACTAACTCCACTGATCACTCAGTGTTCCCAAAAAATAAATGAAAATGAAATGCAGTCCCATTTCTAAGTCAGTGGCTGCGTTTTTAATGAGACTACAACAACATATGAGTCAGGCAGTGCTATTATTTTATGGTTTTATCCCATAGTTTATTTGGTTCAGATGATAAAAAAAATACATGAATGTCTGTTTGGATCACTGCATCCACCGTTGTCTTCCCTCTCACAGTATAAATGTGGAAAACACAGTTCAAAAGGTATAAAAATGCGGCGTATTATATGAGAAAAGTTGATTATATGGTCTTGTGTGTTCATTTGGGTCAATTCATATTTCAGTAAATGATGATGAAAAATTCACCAGACATAATTGCCCGTTAGGAATCTCCAGTAAACAAGCTGGTCTCTCAGGGCAGGATATGTTGACCCGGATCACAGCAGAGGCGCGTCACCGCGGGTGGGCGTGGCTAACCGGGAGGAATAATGCTGTATCCTCCGTTACTTTGCAGCAGAGTTACAGTCTGACAAGAGAGAGGAGCAGAGGGTCCGAACAGCTGACCACATCGCGTAAACCTGATCCTCGGGTGATGGAAAAACTGGAGATCTTTTTATTCACATTCCTGGTCTCTCACTACCTCTGGAACATCGTCTTCGTCTCGTGGCTTTTCACCAGCTTTACACCCACAGATTTCACCAACCATGGATTGCCTAATTGAAGTTGGGCCACCTGATCCTGTTTACGCGAGGACAACCGACCAAAATTAGAGAAAGAAGTCGTTATGGACTGTTGTGCAAGCCGTGCATTTCCCGGTCAGAGAACTGGTGTCAAAAGCAGAATTTCCCCAGGATATCACATCTATTTGCGCGTAAAGGACATGGACACAACGGTTCCGTTCAACGCTGCCTGAAACACTCTGCGCTATGTTTTAGTAATTATGGGGAAAAGCTGTAGTTAGAGTAGAGGCTGTGCTTGTGCGGCTGTTTGCTTTCCGCTGGCTTTGATGTGAGAGTAGCGGCCAGCTTTTATTGCGCGCATACCAATTGAGCGCTGCAGTTTAGCCGCTTCGTTACCACCGGATATCCACTGCATCAGGACCTGCTATCTATTTAACAGGCAATAGGCCTCTCTGACCACAGTGAAGTCCCGCAGTTTGAACTTTAAACACAGCCGAGGAAGTTTTTTTTTTTAGAGCTGTCTCCAAGTGCACCTGCGTGGCAGAACTAAACCATGGCTTTACCAGATAGTGGCATGTCTGGGGATGAGGTACCCTTCCCAGAGATTATAGAGCTCAATGTAGGCGGACAGGTGTACATAACCCGCTTCTCTACCCTCACAAGTGTGCCAGACTCCCTGCTTTGGGAGATGTTCAGTCGAAAGTCAGCCAAAGGACTGGCCAGGGACACCAAGGGGCGCTTCTTTGTGGATCGTGATGGTTTCCTGTTCCGTTACATCCTGGACTACATGCGGGATCAGCAGCTGGTACTTCCTGACCACTTTCCTGAGCGAGGGCGACTGCAGAGGGAGGCTGAGTTCTTCAACCTACCTGAGCTAGTCAAGCTGCTTGCGCCCAAAATCAGTAAGCAGAACTCCCTGGGTGACGAGGGTTGTCAGAGTGACCCGGAGGACTCCTCACCCGGGATTGACACGGCCCGTAACCTTGGCTCCCTGGGGGCTGCCGCCGCCGCCTGTGCCAGCCTCGTGCCCGGTGCAATGGATGGCAAACGGTCCGGGTTCATCACAATTGGCTATCGAGGCTCGTACACTCTGGGCCGTGACAGCCATACCGATGCCAAATTCCGCCGGGTGGCACGGATCATGGTGTGTGGAAAGACCTCCCTGGCCAAAGAGGTGTTTGGGGAGACGCTGAACGAGAGCCGCGACCCAGACCGCCCCCCTGAGCGCTACACATCCCGCTACTATCTCAAGTTCACCTTTCTGGAGCAGGCGTTTGACAAGCTGGCCGACGCAGGCTTCCACATGGTGGCCTGTAATTCCACAGGAACCTGCGCCTTTGCCCATGAGCAGACGGACGACAAGATCTGGACCAGCTACACTGAATATGTGTTCTACCGTGAGTGAGACTATCGGCTTTGTTCCCCCCCCCGGTCCCCCCAACCCTGTCTCCAAATGCCCCCTCTCCAGCCTCCAGCCATCCTGTCTTTCTCTCTCTGATGGCTCCTGCACCAGTAGATGTACCGTAGATGTTGTGCCCCTCCATCTCTCTCTGCAGCCTCCAGCTTTTATCCTGTGAACAGTGCCCAGCAGCTGCTCTGACTCTTCATACCTCTTCTGCAGGTTGAATCTACAGCACTCCCCTCTCAACCCCAGATCCATTCTCCTCATCCTTAGGTCCAGCTTTTGCCCCCGCTTAAGCCGCTGTTCCATCTAGTTGTAGTCCCCAGTCCTTGACCACAGCAACCCTACCGCCTTTCCTGCAGAGACTGATACCCTCTATGTACTATTTCCCTTTTGTACTCTATATATTGCATCTGCCTTGGTGAAGCACAATGTATCCAAGAGCTAATTTTGTTAAATGAGAGCCCCCAGTGTGTCTATATGACTATTCAAGTTGTCATAAGGGCATAAAAGAAAGGGCTTCAAAGAGTGGCCGTGATGTACAGTGCTATACTTTGCCTGCTTACTCGAGCAGATCGGACTCTGTCCTGCTCCTCTGAACTAAATTACCAAATAATTGGACATCTTATCAGCCTTGAGGGACGTGAGCAGCCCCAGCACAAGAAAGAAGTGCAACACAAAAATCTCATTTTCTTCAGTTTTTATTAAAATGTGTCCAGTACCATGTGGTTGGGAATGTGCCATAGATCATCTGTTCAGTTGTTGTTATGAATGAAAGGGGGTTTAGTTAAAACCTCTGCTTGTTAGAATAATATAGTCACATGGACAGGAAAAAAAAAAAAGCATTGAACTTTTTTTTATTTTGAAGGGGAAAGCTTGATTGTTGGTGTGTAGTTTCCTTTTCAAAAAGATGCTGCTTGTGTGGAAAATGAACACGCAACAGGCTTTGATAAAAAAGCGATAAAATCTCAAATATCACGAGATCTTGTAGAAGGAAAGAGAAAAAAAAAGGTTGCTAGAGATGCCAGATGAAGTGTGTGTATTGATTGCGCAATGGAGCTTTCAGTATTTTAATCACCCACACTGGGAGAGCAGAGGAGACGGAAGTTGTTACATCACATCGCAGCCCACTGCTCTATATTTTTCACTCATTGTGCTTCTTTAACATTTCTTTGCTCAATAACAGAGTGAAGTGCTTCTTGGAAAAGGCTGACATCATGACTACGTCGCTTCCAAAAAAAAAAGAAAAAAAAAAAGTTGTAGTCATCTTAGCGGATCATGTTTTGAGTGTTCTGTAAACAATAATGTTATTCTTATTACTCAGTTCAGTATTAGTTGAAGCTGTTGCATATTTGATGATAGCTCTCACTTACTGTAAGTGAATACCCATGAGAAAGGGTAGGATTACGCTGTAGACAGCCAAAGCTCAATGTTTTCTCACCACTGTAGCAAGGGCACTGTGAGGGCAGTTTATAGCGAGCGGGTATAACTGAAGTTATACAGGAGTGAGTAAAAACAGAGGGTTGTTTTCAGATACAGCCTCAGGACAGGTCTGCACATCATATACCTCAGACTCAAATATAAACTGAAGGCACGTAAGTCCAACAAAAGATCCAGTTGACGGCGCAAAATTGCAGACACAGTTACTGAAATATCTAAAATGTAGATGCTGAAATAAGATTATGAAAAAGAGGTTTAGTTTAAAGTGAATTTTTTCGAGCTGAGAAACAGCCAGTGAGGCATTATAGTGCAGGATTTCACCTGAGCTATAAGGTGTGAGGTTGTTGTTTTGTCAGGAGGTCTTGACAGTGACAATAAATGTGTCCTGAAATGTCTAGAAACCGCCATGTTGTGTTTCAGTGTGATGAAGTGCTGTTGACATCTGAGTCAATATGTTAGACCTGCTGCAGTGTGTTGCTGCAGGCGTAGACACCACTGAAATTAAAAAAGTGTTCAGCGAAAAGCAAATTGATTTGTCAAATAAAGGATGTTTTTCTTTCTATTCGGGTTGTATTTTGCATTCATAACTAATGTTTTTCTCAGTGCTGAATGGCAGATTTTGAGGAAAACTGCACATGCCCTTATTCTGCATTTTCAAGATTTTAATTTTAATTTCCTATTGCAATACAACTCAGTCACAAGTAAACCAATTCAAATTCTCCTCTCACCATTTTCCATAGAGATAGGTCCATTAAAGGAAATGTCCTCGGACACAAACTCTACTTCATATTAAATGTTCAACACTCTACCCTCAGGCGCCCTCACTCATCCTCCCATCTGCTTTCTCTCCACATTTTTTCCTTCTGGTTTATTCCTCAGCCTGGTCTTGAATCAAACAGTTGACCAGAAAACAGAGCCAGAATAGAAACGAGGACATGCATAGATAACAAGCTCTGTTAAAGCAGATGACAAAACCCTTATTTTGTTGCCAATAATTGACCTAATTATTTTTTACAGTAAAAAACCTTGATGCAGATGGGGGGGGGGGAAATCCAGGTCTGTTAAATAATGTCGTTGTTAAGGCTTTATGCGGCGCAACGATTTGCCCATTTCTAAAAGGTTAGAAATGATTTTTGTCTGTTGTCAGTAAAAACAGCATTTTGACCGAGAACACCCACGGACAGACAAGTGGACATAATTTACACTTGAACAGCAACCAGGGTTATGTTTATGTAGGGGAGGTAGTCATACGTCATTTTATAAACCTCTGATTAATATCAGTTCTTCCATCCAGAGATTATCACACGCTAATTACCTTAGTATAAGACCTCTGAACCTGATCGCAGTCTGGCCTAGATAAAAGCATAGTTGATGAGCTTCACAAAAACTGTTGAAAAATTTATGTGGCTACCTTCCTGGAAAACAGATGATTTTTTTTGTTGCGGTCTGGAATGCATGACGAACCCTCAGAGACCAGGGCAATACAGCGCCTGCAGCGTTTCTCCAGTCCAAACAATCACAGTCACGAGCAGCATTCCTCCCTCTCTGTCCACCGGCACACACTGCAACACGGGAGCGCCAAGGTCAGTCATTAGCACAAGCATGGAGAGACACGCCTCATGTGTGAAATTTTAGGCATCAGTGTCTAAAACCGCTCTCCCGCTTCACCTCCGTGAGTTGCCTTGAGACTCAACATTCAACAGTGGATGTGTGAGAAGTGTTGACATCCCAGGCATTGAACAACAGCAGCGGCGGCAGCAGCAGTGAGGTCCACAGGCCAGACTGTGATGAAATGCTGCTCAGGTTTTTGTTTGATTTTCTTTCTTGCTTTTTTTTTTTTTTTTTAAATGCCCTGTTGTGGCTAAAGAGTGTAGCATGCCTGCTTGTGTGCCATATAAGAGGCAGGCTCTAGTTTGTGTCACCATAGTGGTGTGCCTGTTCTATCCAGAGTGTTACAATAAAGATATTTTACCATGAATTTTGCTTCTCTGTCTTTTGGAAAAATCCAAATAGCAGATTGCATTTCTCAAACAGACAACTCCTGCTCATCACACAGCTCACAATCATCTTTATTTCATATTTATATTTTTATGTCTCTAACAAAAGGTATGAAGTTACTACAATATCTCAGTGAGATTTTGTGATTCATTATTTAACTGCTGCTATGAAACCTCAAGGCAAAAAGAAATGTTCTTTCCTTGAGCACGCTACCTTAAGGCGGTGATTTGACCCATGTTCCTGTGGTGCTATTGTCACCATTGGCCGCTCTATATGGCAACATGCCTTGGCCTGTCTGCTTCCCTCTCTTAGACTGATCCCCTTGTCTCTTAGCCAGCTGGGTCAGCGTTTTCCCTATTTGGGGAAAGAGAGGAAGAGAGCAGAGAAGAACAGGAACGGATGTACGTCAAAGGAAAAAGGGGATTGGAAAATGGGGCAAGGAAGCGGAGAGACAAAGAGACAGATAACTTATAGAGGCAAGATGAGCGAGTATTTAACCAGCAAGGATCAAATGTTCCCATCTTATCTCTTCCTGTGAGATTCCAGCATGAAGTGTTCTGTTATTGGGAGAGGTGCTGGATCGTCAGTCCTGACAAACAAAGCCCTCACTGGGCCGTGCCGTAATGTGGTTCTGCTGTGGCCTGTCAGCTCTGTGAACACTCACAAAGAGATTCTGTTACACCAGACAGATATAGAGCCGTGAGATTACTCTGTATGGTTGGGATTCATATTGATTCATGGTGTGATTACATCAACAGAAAAGGGGGGGAATTGATGTTTTCTTTACCAGACGAAATGGTATTTTCTGGTTTGAGTAAACATGCGAGTGTACAGCATGTGAATCAGCTGTGCCTTTATATTAACATCCAACAGCCCGGACTGTATCTTCTTTTATGTATAGATTTACTGAATGTGTCAGAGTGACGACAAAAATGAGTCATTTTCTCAATATCTTAAACTGAGTGTACTATCAGATGTACACTGCTGTTTCTGAGCATTCAGCTGCAATCATCTGCGGCTCTGTGTTCGTTTTACATCCTCTCAACCTCAAGACCTTGTCTACTTTTGGATCTATGTGCTATATATCGCTATGTTTTGGCTCCGTTTTTGCTTTCACGCTCGTGTTTGTGCTTACGTGGATGTTTGCAGGACAGGTTAGGTGGGTATTTGGGCCTCTGCTCTGTGTTGGGTCAGTACTGGCATGGGAGCCACGCGGGGGCAATGAACTAGATGCACTCTCTGTCTCACAAATATGCTGAGCAGGCAGTTGGCATCTCAAAACCCGACACAACAACACAGGACACGCACAGAGGGAGGGAAGTTGCTACGAGAAGTTGTGCAACAACCCTCCCGTGTGAGGCTAATGACTCAGAGCTGTGAGGTTTTAGATCTAATTGGCTGGCTTCTTTCTTTTCACTCTTCTTTGTGATCAGTTAAAAATGCATTAGCAGGCAAACAGGCCATTTGCCTCCCTCATTCCCTCTTGACAGCAATAAACAGGAGAAGTCCATGCTAATATAAAATAAGCATCGTTGCTGCTAATTACCAGGGAGCAGAGTCAGCCAATAGGAGGATGTAGAGGAGAAAGCATGGAGCAGCCTGAGGCCTACCGCTGCTGCTCTCTCCATCAATATGTGACATACGTGTGTGAAGTGAGCGTGTGCGTCTTATGTGAACCGATATGCGAGCCTTTGTGTTAATTTGCACAAGCATACGTACGGAGCTCAGACCTTTCTGTGTTTATGTTTGTCCTTGACAACAACACAGTTCGCTCATGCCGCCTTGTAAGCCCACATGCACGGAGTACAGTAGCGCTGGCTCGGGGCATCTTCATCTCATTGTGTGTTGGGTTATTTATAGTGAGCCAGGCATTGAGCCAGATGTGTACTTTCACTGCACTGCTCTATCCTCCAGCATGGGTACACATGCTCCGCTGCCCCTCCTCCTCTTCACACACATCTCCTACAGAGAGCAGCTGTCACAAAACATATTGGCCCCCGTACAGCAGGGGGGGACTCCGTCATGCAAGGTCAGGGGTCAAACCCAAAGCGGAGGGTGGGGGGACAGTTGGAACAAGATGTAGCAGCTGAGAAAGAGCAGATTAGGTCATAAGTGATGTACAGTATATTTATTTACTCATCTCTTTCTCACCAGGTTGTCTTTTTATTATTCAATCTGATTTTTCTTTTCCCTTTTAAACTCCAAGACACAGAAAGAATAACTGAAAGCATGAGAGACATGTAAACACACAAAGAAAAAGTAGGACAGGAATGAGGGACCATGAAATTAGGTGAAGCGAGTGACTCATGAGTGTCAAAAACAATTTATTGGATACAGATGGTACGTTCGTCATATACAGGACCGTAGAGACCGTAAAAAAAGCGAAGAGGAGCAAGCACAGTGAGCCAGGAGCAGTTGGAAAGGAAAGGAAGAGAGGAAGCGAGAATAAGAAATAGTATATTGGGTAAAGTGAGGTGGAAATTGTGGCAATGAGTGACTGAGGAAACAATCTGTTGAACTTCCTCTGCTTGTCTCAACAGCAGATGCAGACACAAATGTTTCATTACAAATACATCTTTCAGCTGATATTATGAACTAAGCCCCTAGAGCTAGAGCATTGGTATGAGTCAATCTAAAATAGGGATGTCCTAATGATGTTTTTTAAACTTTTATTCTTACAAAACACAGTTGCACAGTGCATACTAAAGCTACAGTAAGCCAAAATAAAATTTCTTCATTAAAATGACACAAAACCATCCCACACAGAATGTTTTCTTTGTAAACAGCATTTTTTTTAGGATGGCGTTCAGTGGATATTTAATATTGAACCTCTTAAGTGTCTGTGCCCAGGAACCCGTTGTTTCACAGTCCTCCCACGGCTGATACTCATCAGTGGATATTTTTGACAATTTCAACTACTGAGCATCAGTTTCTAAAGTTTATGTCTTTGCAAATAAATGTCTCGAGATGGCAAATGACTTCAATTTGATGAGGTTTAATTGCATGCCATCCATCACTGACAAGGAGCAGAAGTAATTTTTTTCATTAAATATTGAAGACTTTGTACATTTTTGTGCAAAAGTTAAGCATCTGCTAGTTATAACAAAGCAACAGAAGTATATAGTTACTTATAATGATGTTGTTTAAGTAAGAATTATATTATGTAACACTTGGACACTTTGTGACAACAGTGTGAAGCCACAGTGAGCAGTTTCCTTGTGTATCTAATGTATCTTGGTTTCAGCAGTGAGTTGTGAACGTGTGTGTTCTTAGGCCGGGATTCACCTCGGCCATCTGGAGACTTGGGCTCTAATCTGCCCCTCTAATTATCAGTAATCTGAACAGTCAGGCTTGTCCTTGGTGCTGCAGTCCTGGGCATGGTTGGACCCTGGCTGAAACCACAAAGGGGAGGAGAAGTTGGGAAGCAGGTGGCAGGGGGGCCGTAAGCTCTGAAGGGGTGGAGAGGGGTGCCAGGATGGGCTTTAGGGTGCTTTGGCAGGCTAGTTACTGGCGATCAGAGCCAGGCAGCAGCTCAGGTTGTTTTAAAGCGAGGGAAGATAAGAGGACTCACATGGAGCAGGTGAATCAGCAGGACACTTACATCAAATGTAGATTTAGTGCAAGTCTGCACAAATAAAGATCATATCTTAGTTTTTTTTCATACTCAAATGCACTGAAAAACGTCATATGCGGGTTAATTATTAATGATGGCTGTCAGGTTTATTTCAAACACTTCCCTCTCTTTACCCCTTCTCTTTCTCACAACCTCTTAACTCCCTCTTTGCTTTTCTTATTTGGCAGCAGCTCCCTCGGCCTCCTGCTGTTTATGTCACGCATTTCCTCTACATTATGTAGATTGACAGATTTTATAATTGCTCAGAGACTTGTGAGTACACTCCAGTAATTCTGATATGGAGGACTGTGCTTATGCCCCAGCTTGTAAAGTTAGTCTGAAAAATATAGTGTTACCATGTCTGATTACACCCCCATATGTATTTGCTCTGACAGCAATCAGACAGGAAAAGACAATGAATGAGAAGACTGTAGGTGGTGAGGCCCACTCTGTCATTAGGCACCATACAGATCATTTCACAAAGCAGATGTGGGATATCTGAGCTGAATACTAGGTAATTAGATATAAAACATGCTTTAATTGCCAAAACTATGTAGCATGAGGTCCCTTTAGAACCGCAGGATAGCGCCATATGTACAACTTCACACTGTGGATAAGAGGCTTCTCTTCGTCTCAGAGTCATGCATTTGTGTATAGGCTCCTGCACATCATTGTGGGGTTACCATGGAGATGATGCTGTCCTCTTGTTTGCCAGTCTACCCATCTTTTTGTCACCTGTCAGCAGCCATGCTGAATTTTAAAAAGTACCCCCAGCTGATTGAACTTGTCATATTTAAGGTAACTGAAACATAGCTGATAAGCTGATATATTCAAATTTAAACAACTTCATTCATTTTAAATTTGAATCCATCTCACTCGCAGGAAATATAAACTATAATAATACTGCAGCTATTGTTCACATTTGTAGTTTTAAAAGGAAAATGAAACCATTTCGGGGTATTTTTCTGGAGACTGTCTCAGCTTCAAGCCTCTAGGAGGTCATTTCCGGTGGGAGTGTTTGACATTTGAGGGCTGGCATACAACTTTTTTCCCCCCTTTTCCAACATAACTACACATCTATAAATAGTTGTGTACATTTATAGATTTAAGCTGTCTGTCTCTTTATAACATTCAGCAGAAGGATCTTTCCTGCTGTTAAGTTTCATTCCACTCAGAAAGTAGGAGCTATAGCTTAGCTTGCTTACGTTAACCTACTTTTTGTTGATGTTATTTCAACCTCATCAGCAGCTCCTGCACTAGGTTCATCCTGCATTATAGAAAGGAAGGTATCTAGCTTGCATGAGCTGACTCTTTTTTATGAGCCCAGTTGTGGTGACAACAAATGACCAGACTGAGAAAACTCACAGCAATGAGTAGTCCTGTAACCTCAGGGCTCAGTATGTTACCAGGTGATTCAAATCAGGCGCAGTCACAGAGTAATGTAGCTCAAATAAGAGACGGGACTAATTAACAGTTAATAACATCAGCCTTCATGCCACCTGTGTGTCCGTTGGAATCGACATGGTATGATAAACAATTTTTAGTGGCAGCCCACACAGATATGCACTATTCAAATTACCAGTACTCACAATGTCAGGCGGAACCAAAGATAAACGACTCCTGGATATATATTATATATCATATATATTATATACTAATATTAATGTAGAGGACACTATCAACACTGAAAAATAAATACAATTTTTATTTCCTCTTTTTTGTAATTGCAATGTTGATCAAACAAATAAACAAATCAAAACAAACACCAAGGACGTATTTACAGATTTTAGCAAATAAATATTCTTAATTTTAGTTTGACTTCAGTATGAAATCGACTCATGTATGTTTACATCAGGTAAACATCCTTCTGCACAAACAATACTGAAATCTATTTCAGTATCTTGCCATGGTTTTGTGATAAAAAATTATAAAATTTTATCATAAAATTCTTTCTTTCTCTTTTTATATTATTTAGGATTATTTAATTTTCTGTATATTTTTGACTATTATGCACCACAACACCGAGGCAAATTCCTTGTATGTGTAAACCTACTTGGCAATAAAAC
Source organism: Thunnus thynnus (assembly GCF_963924715.1). Taxonomy (NCBI): domain Eukaryota; kingdom Metazoa; phylum Chordata; class Actinopteri; order Scombriformes; family Scombridae; genus Thunnus; species Thunnus thynnus. The sequence continues at coordinate 13,302,043 of NC_089525.1, read as the reverse complement.
TGATTCTGATTTAGTCAGTCAGTCAGTGTGAGAATACACAGTGTACTATGATTCAAGTCAAATATTACGATTCAGGTGAAAAAATAGCATAACAAACCGTAAAGGAGACGCATTGTGGCAGAGAGGTGCTAAACCCTGGCAACAGTGACACATTAGAGTTGCTAATAGCAGTAATGATGGCAACGGAAGGATGTGTCACACTGAACAGATGGGAGACAACGAGAGAGAGGCACAGAGAGAGAGAGAGAGAGGAAAGGATGTGTGAGAAAGTGCTTTGGCTTTTGCATATATCCCTGGAGAAGTGGCCCGGGGAAAAGGGTTGAGTGCTCTCTTTCGCTGTTCTCCTCCATAAGGCTTAGTGGTGGAGGAAAGCATGGAGCCCATCCCCCAGTGGATTATTCCTCCGACACTGCTAAGCCCCCGTACTCCCACGTCCAGTCGGCCCTCAACCGCATGTATTCATTATGTGAGACACTGAATGCACCGTACACACTAACATACACAGTAGAGAACATGTTTCCGCCAATCCCTCCCTCCCCTGCATCTTCTTCCTTTCTCTCTGTCTTTATCTGTCCTTCTTTCAAATGCCAGTACATGCCCAGAATATAATCACAAACACACATACACACACACACACACACACACACACACACTTCTGCTCCCACACACATGCAAACACCCACACCTACACATACTGTACGCACACACGTGCTCACAAATGCCTGCACAAACACAAAAGAAGACACTCGCTTGCTCTCGCACATAAGCTTGTGCGCTTTCTGTCACACACACACACACACACACATAAACACACACACACTCGTATTCAGGTATTCAAAAAAGCCAAGGCAGTGGGAGAATATTATGTGCCGCCTCCGTTTGACACAAGCAGCTTTTCCTGTTATATAAGACGGGTTACCGTGACGATGAGCCCTGTTGAAAGAAAGAGTGCAGGCCCTTGTATGTCTGTACACATGTGTGTGTGTGTGTCTGGGTTGTGTGTCTGCCTCTGTGTGTGTGGCATTTTGTACCTGCGTGCCTTTGCTTGAGCAAGTATGAGAAGCTGGGAGAGAGATTAGCTGTTCATATGTATTTATTTTCATGTAGTGTAGCAGAATGCACTAGCATGTGTGTGATTTAATATTGTGTGACTGAACACTCTATTGGATGATGTAGTGCATGAACAGCATGCATGCAGCGCTGGCAAAACCATTTCACTTGGTTTAAGGTCATGTCCAAATGTGTCAGGTGGGGAAATTTTAAAATGTTTATGCATCTATTTTTTTTCTGCCTGCAGAGCATTTTCTAATTATTTTTGATTCTTTTTTCAACATCCACACTGGAATACCACAACAAGAAAAGGCTCAGCTCTCTGCTGTTGGAAGTTAACAGCCAGCCGCTTTTTGAAATGCTTTTTATTGTTCACAGAAAAGGCCTGAAGAACAGAGCAAGTCAAGATCTTCAAAAACTGATCACATGACAATAATACATTAAGATTTTGGTTTGACTCTGTTTGCTCAGTCAACACTACAACACAAAAACAGTGATTTTAAATTTACCCACAGTGGAGTGTGTCCTTAGTGGTCAAAGAAAAAACAACCCAAAAACCCCGTCAGGATTAGTAATGGAAGGCAAAAAAAAAAAAAAAAAACAGATGCATTTTGAAATTTATCCGCTTTCGTGCAGACATGGGCTAAGTTTGTTGTGACTTGCTGAGCCAAAGCCGGAGCTGCGGGCCATCATGTAGACAGTGAAAATCAAAGGAAAGAGGCTGGCTGATAACCCGTTGGCTGGTTTCTGAAAAATAGGCTGTTTGTGAAAAGAGAAGGGGCTTTTCAAGATGGTTGATGGGCTTTCAAACATCACAATGTACAGAATGTGCATGTGCCACTCCAACTGTTCTGAGAAGTCGCACAGCAGCAACCTCCTCTGTCCTCACACAGAGATGAGATGAAAATTCAACATACCGTGAAAAATAGCTTGCCAAGCTTCAGTCAGAGCGTTTCACTCCACCATTTCAGTCACAGTATTCCTTCTAGGATAACGTACATGTGAGCAAAGGTAAAGGGGAACTCTGAAATTAAATGAAACTGTCCTACGCTCTCCTTATCTATCATTTCCTTTCCTCCCTTGTTGAGCTCCTTTCTCTGCTAATTTCTGTTTTCATAATTTTTCCTACACGATCTTGTGCCAGCATGTGTTTACTTTTGTGCTCTCGGAGACAAAAACTGTAAAGCTCAAAGCTGAGGTGCTTGTTTCTATGCCAGCCACACACTACTGACACACTTTGATAAGGCATACAAAAAGAGAAGCGAAATGCAATCAAATTTCTGTGCAAAGCTCCCTTGTTTGCTGAGACCTCTATTCAAACAGACTCAACACCTGTGTCCGAGTATTCTTTTTATCCTCAATTAAAGGAATTGATAATTAGACATTCTGGGAAACACGCTTATTTGCTTTCTAGTTGAGAAATGATACCACTCTCATGTCTGCATGGTAATATAAAGTAGCCGCTTAGCTTAAAAAGGGAGATAGAGCTAACCTTTTTCTGTCCAGTTTCCACTCAGTCACTGATCTCTCTGTGTTTTTTCACTGTACCACTTAAAATTTAGACTTTTAAAGGAATGTCTTTCTTGCTAAGAATTGATACCACTCTCATGGTTAGCCTTCTGGCTAATGAACAGATATAAAGGCTGGCAATAGGAGGAAACAGACAGCCTGGCTCTGTCCAAAGCTCAAAAATACACTTACTAAAGCTCATTAATTAACACACATTTTGTTTGTTAACCCAAACACAAAAAGAAATGTTAAAAAAAGGGGTTTTGGGGGGGAATTACTTGCTGGTTATTTTCTGACGAACAACAGTTAATCCGTCTGCTCAGCACTTCCCAGCTATTGTTCAATAGTGAATTAGTTTTCTTGTGAATTTTGTTTTCAGGCTTTATGCTAAGCTAAGCTAATCGACCGCTCATATTTAACACACAGATTTGGTAGTGGTATCGACCATCTCATCTAATTCTCTGCAAGACAACAAATAAGAATATATCCAAAAATGTTGAATGATACGTAAGTAATGTAAATGTAGCATTCAGTGTTTACAATTTCAATTCTTTCTGTGTGCTGCAGGTGGTTCATCATTGATTTCCAAGGTGACGACCTCTGACTCCCCAGATGAAATGGTGACCTCTGAGCCCACTACCGCTCATACTGCATCAGCCACAGCGGAGCTCGGCAGCAGTGGCCGAACCCAAAGCCTTCCAGAAACTAGCAACAGCACGCCCCTGGACGTACGAAACCCGCTGCCGCTGGACTCTCCTCCTCCTCCAACCCCTCCTCTTCCTCCTCCTCCACCTCTTGCCACAGACAATCCTGATCTCCCACCCTTGTCGCCCCCTCCCCTGCCCCCGCCGCTGCCATCCAAACCTTCTTCTACTTCCAGTCCTCCTCCCCCAACACCACCTCGCATTAAGAGCCCCCAGCGTCCAACCGCCCTCAACCTAAAGACGCTGCCACGGCCCACCGTGAAAGAGAACGGCGGCCCCCCACCTGGTGAAGACGAGGAGGAGGAGGAGAAGAAGATGCTGGAGGAGGATCTCAAGAAATGCATTGAGGACTTCAAAAGGATCCGCATGCCCAAAGCGTTTCCAGATCGCAAAAGGCACTGGCAAAGTGACTTGCTCAAGAAGTACAACGCGTAGAGAGCTTTGCTGCGACACCATGGTGGACAAACTTCAATCTGAGTATTTTATAATAATGAAGGGAACATCATGAGCAGTGGACTCCAGCTTTATTTCAATGATGCTTGGATACAAATTATGTGAAGACTGTTGGCGAGTTTACTTTAACCTCTACATTAGTAGCTTTTGCATGTCAACAGAAATTATTTGACTTGATTGTTTAGTGCTTAGGGCTGAGCTAATCTAGCAATCACACATAAAGATTATAACTCTGAGAATTGTCTTTTCCCATCATAGAAAACAATACCGCTGTAGAGACTGTTAGTGACACTTCTTTGTTCCAAAGTTATTTGGAAATATTAATAAATATTTTGAATCATTTTCTTTTCACTCAGTCGAAGGATAATATTGTAATGTCATTAATTGCCATGTGCACTGATCAAGCAACTGGAAAATGTAAGCTAAGTGTGAAATTTTAGGCGTTTGACCTTGCTGATGCAAAATAAAAGAAAGAAGTGAAATCTCTGTTGCTAATCATCTAAAATATCTCACCTCATCAATATTAACCGTATGACTTCAGAGCTTTTCTTGTCCTCTCTGCCTGTGATTCAAAAACTCTGCAGTTGGTTTCGTTTTGTGATTACATTATCGCTAAGCTAGCAATGGCAAGAATTCAGGCAGAGAATGCGGTGTACCGGGAAGGGAAGTGGGTAATTACAGACAGCCAGAATGTGGAGTAATAATGACAATAATGACTACATGAACCAGTGCACACTGCCATTTGTTCCTCTATCTGCTCTGCATAAAATGATCATCCAGCCTCAGTAATGAATTAACAGGTGTGTGTATGTGTGTGTATGCAACTTGTTCTAGCCCTCATTATGTGATATTGAAATTGAAAATGACTTACCATTTTCCTTTTCAGTTTAATTTTCAATATCATAGTATTACTGAAAGGAATAGTTTGACATTTTGGGAAATTTTCACTCTGTCAGTTTTTTTTTAGGCTTTGTGGAAAGATTGTACTCAGGATAAAAGCTGCAATTTGTATTAAAGAAAAGTATATATTTTTGTTTTACACAACATGCAAATTAACTGTAACTTTCCTAAAATAATAAAACAGTTTTTTTAAATTACATAACTACAGAAATAATTAGATGACTACATACATACATAATTACATAACTAATAATGATTTGAGAAGAAATAAGTGAACATTTTGTGATGATGGTTGTTTCTCACAGTCCCAGTCAGTAGTCCTTGTATGTTAAATGTGTCGGTAGGATGAGGATTAACAGATAAACATGGTAATGGTATCAGTCTTCTCATCTAACCCTTGGCAAGAGAGTATATTTATTTTATATTTATTTATTTATTGTTCAAGAATAAATGCCTAAAAAGTGAAATAAAATGATTTTACTACTGATGCTGTAATATTGAAATAACATTATTCAACATGGCAGAAATCAGTATTTTCCAGTATAGTGTTTTCATGGCTTAGCTACCAGTTGGTCTACAGAGGATATCAAACAGTAACACGCCTTCTTGTGCCCCATCAAAATCCAAAACTTCACCACCTTCACTGTTTCTTTTTGGGTGTTCAGCCCTGAAAAACACTGTACCCCCCTTTTCATCAAACTTATGGTGACTTTTTCCTAATTACTTCCAAAACTTTGTGACAACTCAACATAGACACCAAGTAGTTCTGATTTTTGGAACCCTTTTGATCATTTTCCCTCCAAGTTTCCACCAGTATCTTGCTTCCACAAGAAAAAGGCCTAATAACTGATGCAAGAGACGGTCATATTGCTGTTTTCTTGGGATTAAAAAAAAAAAAATCCATGTGTAATTTCAGCTTCATATTGAGCTTCGAGAGAGCAGCAAATAAAATATTATGCAGAGCCTCCACCACATTCACATTCATAACAGAGTGCAGACTTATTGAATGCAGCCTTGAACATGTTTTGCTGACTCATTTTGTCTGTTTTGGTTATTTTATTTTCTCTTATTTTCTTATATTATTTTCTGTTTACTGTCTCATTTGCTCTTCAACCTGAACAGAGCCAGCGTCCCACCTGCTGCTCTGCCTTTGATCATGCTGAGCCCGATGGCCGTCCGCAGTACCTCTATTTAGAAGTCTTAACAATGTTGTCTTATCCAAAGCTTTCTATCAAGACTGTGCCTCTAGCCTGATGCAGTTCAGCTCTGTGTTGTCCTGGGTTAATATTGAGGTTAAGACATTAATCCTCAAGTGTTGGCTGAGAGGGACGTTTTATCTCATTAAACATCAGACAAATAGAATAGTTTTATCAGGCGCACTGGTAACAGCTAAGGAGCAATACAGATATCCTCTTGCTCTGAGTAGAGGATTAACAACAGATTAGGGTTTGTCACAGTACTCAAGAGTCTCTAAACAGCAGGCTACTCCTCTCGTAAGCTGCACGATGGTGACAATTTATGCCATCCAGTCAGTCTTTGCTAAAACATTTCACACTCGTCAACACTCAAGCAATTTCCAACTTGCTGCTGATTGCTGCGAAATCCATAGTAAAGATTTTATTTTGCAACTCATAAGAGAGTTTTGCTTCATCAGCTTCTTTTCTCGTATTTCTCATCTTTCAGCTTTGGCTTGGACAGCGACAACATGCTGGCCGAGCTCCCGGGCTCAGAGGAGTGTCATCAGAGTGCGCTTGAGTCAGGATGCATAGAGAGGATTGAAACAACAAGTCTTCCCTATTTAAAATTCATGTTTACTGTGGCAGAAGCTGCACAGTCTGTTGTGTTGGAGTCCTGTTAGACAAAACAGACATTCCTATCCAAAACCAGTCCCTGATTTGCATTCAGGCCTCTCTATAGGAATCTGTTCAGTTCTGAATTCTCTTTCACCCTTTGTTTTTTTTTTTTGTTTTTTTCCTTCAGTATAACCCTCTGAAGCTGGCCTTTTGACTTATTATAGATGCACTATGAGGATTTGATCTCTGAAGTTGATAGGCCTAGCTCTTCAGCAAAGGGAATACTTACCCTTTGAAATGAAGAGGTAAAACAGTCTAGCAGGGACAGAAAAACATTCTTTGACAGAATATTTAAGCATGTGAGATCAAACCTAAGAACTGTAGCTGTGGTTATTATAACTGGACAGAGGTAGAGCTAACCATGGGACCTGTTTTTAATGTCACTCCCAAAAGTCTCTACTGGTTTGGCACCCAATACACAGAGGATGAAAACTAAATAAAAGTGCTAGATCCCTTTAACCAAATTCTTTTCTCTGTCCAAATTTTTGCTGAACATTAAAATTGCATCTGGTTAAAGAAAAGCATCTGCTAATCGATGTGGCATAATGAGAATGCCAATTAAGATGGAGATACACATCAGGCTTTCTCAGAAAACAAGGAGGGCTCTTTTGTATAATGTCCAAAAAGCCAGAGTGGAGTGTCAGAGGAAACTTACCACAAACACCCCGGGCACAGTCGTCCATCTTCTTTCCTCAAATGTATCCGTTTTTGCCTTTTTGCTGACACATGGGGCGCCTTGCATTTGCATGAAAGAGCACCTTGCAGATTTATTTCGAATGGCCAGCAATACATTAGCATCTCATTTCTTCAGGGCATGAGTTATCTTCAGTAGAGTCGACCCTCCTGACAATTAAAGCTTAGCTGAAAGTGATCTTTATAAAATACAGTACTGCAGTAAGGTCTTATGATATTTTAGTATTTCAGCTGTCAGGAGGAGTTTCATACTTGAATATAAATGTTGTGTGCTAGTAGTACGTTTATCCTAATGAATTGTGGCTTTAGGGAAGATAGGAGAACTGAGGCCTAATTATTACTCCTGAAATGGGTTTGTAGAGTTGGCAGTGAAGCTGTCTAACACACTTACAAGGTTGACACTGGTGTGCAAATTTTGCCTCCAGTTTTTCATTATCAGTGGTTTGATTTTACAATTGTTATTAGTGTTGATTAACTACAACCTTTTCATAAGTAGCACTTGTTGGGAATAAAGATTCCAAATTATCAAATTGTACATTTACATAAACTCCAACCATTTTATTTTAACCAGATTAATGCAATATGCCACTAATTGCAACAACACTTTATTTGGGTCATTCTTAAAAGTGCAAAACTCTTTTAGCTCTGTTTTTGGTCTCTACCAACTCTTGAGGGAAATATCTGTCTCTTTAGCTGCTAATGTGACAGATGGAATAATGTGCATTACCAGCATTTTCATGATGTATTATGATGTCTTATGTTTGTTGTCAGCTGCAGCAGTTTGACAACAGTAATCTTTGTGTTTCCTTATGTTTTATCTTGATAATGTCACCCAAACACCAGCAGTCCTAAGAGTAGTTGTAGTTACCAGAGGGCTCCAGCAGGGGGAGTGTAGAGCTGTTGAGCTACGTTAAGGGACACCTAGCTTCCTCCCCTCAGTCATTACAGACCAGAGTGTGTCCGTGCATCTTTCATACAAATACTCCCTTTTCAGGTATGAGTCCCCTCATATAAACAGTTCATGTTCACAGGTGTGTTGTGTGAATATGTATATGTGCACAGGAAAGTAACGGTTTTAGGGTATGTCCATGTGTTGTGGAGTAAGAAAGTTAATGACATATGACAACGAAAAAGCTAACCATGCTAACCACGTGTAATGCTAACCGACGACGAATAAGCTGACCACGCTTGCTAACCTCATGTAAGGCTAACCGCTCTGTCATCTATGGAGTAGTGTGGTGGGAAAAACCATATCCTGTATGTATGTTTGCCGAAATGTCTCTTATTAATTCAGTCTACTGTTAGTGTTGTAGGTTATAAATTATGAGTTAGTGTTATCAGTACAATATAAATGAGCCGAGTTCTGCCGCAGTATGTTTTGATTGTATGTTGGTGTGTTGAGAGTACATGACCTGAGGATGCATACTCAAATGATAGTTCTCTGTAGGTTCATCAGTAAGGAGCAACACCATTCACATTAGACATTGTCCTGTGATACATTGTCATAAAAATACTGATTATAGTTGCCTTAAGGTATAAATCAGAGTAAGAAAAACAAACTTGAGTCACAGACCAGAATTACATATTTATTTCAGTTAATGTGGTGTAAACACAGTCTGATTTGATTTTGTGCATGCCCCCCAAAGGTCATGCAGTGATACTCAACCTTGTTTTTTTTATTTTAAAAATAGCTCAGCCAGCAGTGGAGGTAAAAGTGTTTTGGTGGCAGCAAATCAGCCTTCAATTTACAGCTAGAAAGCAACTTAAATCATATTAAGGAACCTGCAAATTCACAAAAATGAAAACAAAACATCAACAAAGACCCTCTATGTTGTTGCATCAATAAAATGTTTCCAGTAAGCGGCTACACATCCTTCCAAATGAAATGTAACTTGCTTATGTCCACATATTATTCGTTAACAAGGGCAGCTGTGATGCCTCAGGAAACATGTGACTGCACATAAATGTTCTTAAACAAATGCATGTTATTTAATAGAGAGCGGGGCTGGCTCTCCCCGGAGGCCGTCCACGCAATCAGCAGCAGACACATGCTCTGTAGAGAGGCAGGAGAGGAGGACCAGAGAGAATGTGTCAGACTCTGCTCACAGTTTTTCCATTTCCATCATTAAAACCTGGAGCCTAATCCTGCAGCTACTTTAATCTCCTAATTCTGCACCATTCTCTCTCTGAATACACTATACTCCTGTTTCATTCTCTCTCTCTCTCTCTCTCTCTTTCTCCCTCACTGATTTAAAATCATGTATTTCAATAGATTCCGTGCAAAAGCTTTCAGAGCTCCTCCACTGCACGCACACACACACAGACACACATACACACACACACATAATTCCAGTGTTCCAGTAGGGTCACTTTACTTGCTTTTAAATCCTTTACATGAACATGCTTCTGTGTTTTTAAGTGTGAATGGAGAGGTTTCAATGCTCATTTCTGCCATCTCCACAATCATTGTCAACCCCCTGAATGTGATTAATGGTATGTAAGAGGATATACAGCAGCATCATGGGTAGTGCTGTATAATAGCAGGGAAGCAGGCATGTGGAGATGAGCAGTAGCATGAAGCAAATGGCAACATTAGATGACTTGATTACTGAGCACCACATAAAAGAGTGAATTCGTGGCATGGCGCGGCAGATGGCCTGATAGTCCGATCTGTGAGCCAAGTGCCTGCTACTTTTCTCTGTGGAAAATATGACATGGCCTGTCTGAATATGAGGCACATTGCCTTGTTGTTGTTTTGCTGTGTGATTGGAATAGCATCCCTTGTTCTGCATGGGAATTATAATGCACCAAATATAGCAACAAATATCAAACAGACTTCTGTAGGAGAATAATATATTTATAAGTACATGTAATAATGCTATAGCCTCAAAGTAGTCATGTAATAGTCCTCACAGCACATCATTCAAATCAATTAATGTCATTTCGACAGTCGTCCCGAGATGCTTTGTTCCTCATTAATGCTTTCCTTGGTGTAAATCACTGCAACGTGTCCCACAAAATTCCCTGCATTTTACAGATTGTTGCATTTTTATGAATAGCAATGAGTGCCCTGCTGACATGTAACCCTGCAGGCCGTCTGCTGTCAACGTAGAGAGGAGCGGCGCAGAGAATGCAGCTTGACATGAGTTTAATCTAAAGCATCAGAGCTGTCTGGGGTGCACTGTCTTCTGACTGGTCCTGTTTCTCTGTTTTATGAACTACAGGATGGTAATTCAGTGGACTCATGGTGGAAAATGTGAACTCTAGCGATGTGAGTGCACTGCATGCGCACGAATGAGGCAAGGCATTCTACTGAAGATAATGATGCAGATGATGTGGAAATGCATTTGCAGAAAATGCCAGTAAAAACAAGATGCACAATATCCCAGCACTCAACACAGTATATTTAGTCATGAACACAATGTTAACCCACTTATAGGCTAATGTCTAAGAGTATCACACTTGGGCTTGACCACTTTAAAGTTGCTAATTGTGCTTAAATCACTATAGTACACAGTACTAGCAAGGGGAAAAAGCTCTTGACATCCGGAGAGAAAGCTGCCTTTTAAACACCAATTAGCCCTTAATCCTATTTGACATGACTTCACCTTTAATGACATTTTTAAGACCGTTAAACCTCACCTACAAGTCCCTCGTTAGCTGTGGTCTTATCTGTCATTCAGCAACAACACAAACAATCCTGTTTCACGAGTGCATACAGACGAGATTTGCTTTCAGGCTGTTTCCTTGCCTGCTTGTAAGTTATTCCACATTTTTAAAACTCCTCATGTAAAATACATAACACTAACTTGAGGATAAAGACTTGAAAAAGAAGTTTTTTTGGACACAAAATCCTCATTTGCAGCATCAAACCAACCTCAGACGACAAGTGTTTCCTTCTGATCTTCACCAATAAGATCCATCTGTGCCAAACATCAAACACCATGCTGTCACCTGTAACCATAATTTAGCTAACAACATCCCATCGCTGAATTCATAATCCTTCTTTTCCTCATCAGCAAACTCATTTTCATGCTATGAATGGTTTTGTGATCATAAAGAATAAAGGAAGGAAACTTTAAATACTGTGCAGCTCTATTGTTATTTGAAAGAGAAAATCTACCCAAAAGCAGAATTCATGCAATTTTTATATGGCTTTGGACAGTTTGGCCCAAATATTTTAGAGACAAACAACTGTAAAAGAGAGAGATAGAAACTATTGCCTATAGCTGCAGCAGTTGTGGATACTCTTCATACAGTCTAAAGAAATTCCCAAGTGTACAACACTGATGTTATTAAAACTATATTAAAAGAATTCCCATCAAAATGTCAGGCTTTGAAGCTCTGTGCACCACAGGGACTGTTGCTGTTGTCGTGTCTTTTTTTTTTACACCCCCACCTAAGGTGATAGCTCCAAATTTTGAGTCTCTTTTGTTATTATTATTATTTGAATCATTATTTTACCAAGAATGTCTGCAGGACTCAATGTGCTTTTTGACTTATTTAACACAATGTGGAAAGGGAAAAAAAACAAAAAAAAAATCGAAGAGATTTTCTTTCTTCATTCTTTTGGGAATGAGGAGAGATAAAATAAAACCTCGGAATTGCAAATGTTCGACATTCAGGGACGCGGGAAGCAAGATGAAACAACAAACAACATTATCATTAACAATGGGGCCACGGATCCTTTGGAAACTGGGCTGCAAAAGCTGCAAAAGCTGCACTGTCTATGGCAGTGGAGGAGCTGTGGTGCGCTGGGAGCAGATAGTAGTTGCCTTGGCCTTACACTCCCACTATGTCAGCCTGAATGACTGAGCTCTCTTGGCATCGTGTACTGCTGAGGAGGCTCCTCAACGCACCAAGGCTGTACATCATCATCAGTCCCTGTATACTCTGTGTGCGTATGTGTGTATGTGTGTGTGTGTCTTGTCTGCCGGCGTCCCACGAGGCCCCGCAGACTCCTGAGCAACAAACAAACACACTGCGGCAACAACAGAGGCTGCTCGAGTTCTCCACTGTTCCCAAATAAACCAGGAATGCGTTGGCTTTCTTTCTGTTTGCATCCAAATGCGAAGTGCATTAGTGAAGCCCTTCTCTCGCTGACAAACCGCCAGTCACACACAAGTTCAGTCCTCAAGACGTGTCCTGGAAAAACTAACTCACAAAGACTTTTCTGAGCGGTTTGTTGAAATTTTAAGATATTGCGTTCCTTTCTCCAGAGAGGCCTGCCAAATATTTTTTTGTGGGTGGACACATTTTTCATGCGGAGAGAGGAGATTGACAGTGTTGCAGAGGATATGAGAGTAACTGGCATGTGATCAGCATTTTGCTTGTGATTGCATTTTGTAATTCCACCAGTAGAAGCAGTCTCTCAAAGGTGGCTTCTCATCTTATTAAGGTGCCTACGGAATAATTACCTCTAAATTAATTGGGAGGGAAGAACAATGCACTTCAGAGCGGACTGCTCTTGTGTCATCCATTATGTATAGACCCTCTGACGGCTTTGAAGTGATCATCACACTGCTGTATTCTTCTCCCAGAGTCTTGTGAAGTCTCTATTATGGCCCGTGGCTGTGTCTCTGTCTCCAACACATCAAGGTGAGCGGGGGGGGAGCGCTCTCGCCTGCAGCATCGGCTATTACAATGTACAGACAGAATTCAATTAAAAAACACCACTAACAGAACATGTTGGATTTATTGAGATTTAATCAGAGCCTGTCGCACTGAAAACACTCCAGCTGAATGCAACCAATTAATGGAAGGCTGAATTAATGGATTAATGGAGGGCTGAAAGAGCAAAATGCTAATTCCTGCCTGTTACCCCCCACATATTCTTAGAACTGCATTAAGAGCCAGTGTGTCGTTGTAAACCTCTAAATGGAAGTGCATTTGAGATTAAGCTTTTTAGCTTTTTTTTTTTTTTTAACGGGCGTTCAAGCAAACACTTTCACACACGAACCCTGACTTCACATGAGATAATCCAGGTTTAAGGGTTCATAGCAGATCAGGGTTACAGATAAGATGCCTAAATTCATTGTTTTTTATAAAAAAATAAAAAATAAAAAAAAGGATTTGAAATGGTGTCTATACACATCTCTGCTAAACCACAAACTAACCTTTATGTCCCAAACAAGGTTTTTGCATTTTAGTGTCATTAGAAGCAATGCTGGGTAAAATGGTTAAAGTGAGCAATGGGTCCCTGAAACTCCAGGTTCACTGTGCACCATTTGTTTTATGGTCGTTATGATAAATTTGAAATGTGTAAGGGAATTTGCACCACTAAAAACAATATCAACTACAATGGGTCTTGCAAAATTACCTCATGTTGTGGTGCTGTCTAATAGAGGAGCTCAGTGTCCAAATTCAATTTCAAGACCTTAATTAATTAGTTTATATTGCACTCCAGTGGATCACATTCTGAAATAAAGTTATGTTTAATCACATTACCCCAACTGATACTTAAATCTGAGGTCAGGTATTTCGGCTGTCTTGCTGCTGGGTTTCTGCTTCTCTGTGCAATCTACTGTGTGACCTATACTTGATGGAAAAAGGTCCACGAGTCACAGGAGGAAAAGGTGGGATGTGAAGGTGTCACAGGAGCCAAACCGCAAATATTTGTTCTGTGACACCAGAAGGTTATGATTATGAGTCATTTCTGCTGTATGTTGTTTCACACTATGGATTCAATATGACCACACAGACAGCTTTCTTACTGTTTCAAATTGTTTTTTTGTTTTTTAATTCATGGAAAAGGTCTTTAAGAACGTTTTTTCATTTTTGAGGTGCTGGATAGGAAAAACACTACCATATTTCTTATGCAAGTGCAAGAGAAAATATATTCCACTAGTGTCGGAGCTGTCACACCTCTGTTTAATATTTTACACTTTTTCCAGCTCTCAGCAGTGTCACTAAACAATATCAGTTTTTCCTCATGTTGCAGGAAAAAATAGTGTTCATCAATACTACATTCAAAAACAGCAATTTTATACTGCACGCTTGCATTTTTGATCATTTTTCATTTTGTCCTACAAACATGCTACAAACTAAACATTTTTTAGAATTAAATTCTGGTTTGGTACACGCAACAGTGCTGCAACACTGAGCATCTCCGTGCAGCGCCTGTGCAGAGGTGTGTTTCAGGCTTCACATATTCCCCAGGACAAAGTCTTCAACAGAGGACACTGCATGCAGGGCTCACTGAGCCTGTTTATTATCTCAGCGATTGTAACCTTGATCTATCGATCCTTATCTCGACTCATTCAAAATTTTAAAAGGCCCGCTGAATGATGTCAGTCATTTCAATATCATGGTTCTCCTGTGGTTTTAGTTAGTTTTGGGGCGAGCCCGGATAATTGGATTTCCTAACCTCAGACTGTCAGCACTGCCAGAGAGATTTGGGGAAATTAAAATCTTCCCTGTGCAGTGAATCAATATAAAAACAATCCCCCTCACTCTTAAAATGTGCTAGACATGCACAGAAAAGCAATTAACCCACTGCAGGAATTGATTTGGTCCACTTCAGCTTATCTCTTTTGGCATGGCCGGGCTTTTACATACCCGCTGGCAAGATCAAAAGTTTTTCTTGTTTCAAAACCTGACAACATCCCAGGATTAGCACTGATTTTATCTTCACCAAGCAATTACCTGCTATGGTAATCAATGCAGGGCTGCTGTCTTTAATAGTCTGTGGTATCGCCTCCTCTGCAGGCTGCGCAAATTACAGTGATTCATCACAGCAGCACACTGCACTGCCAGCAATGCTGAATCAATTCACACATACTGTACACACACACACACACACATACGCATACACACGCCTTCACATTGTTGCTACTACAGCTGCTGCTAACCAGCTCTCTTTTTTCTGTTGGAGAGGTTGCTGAGAGACCTTGATGCTTAGTCTTGTAAGAGGAAGAATTTCATCAAGAGGATTTTTGTCAGGAATAAATAAATTAGCAGCGAGAATGGAGGCATTCACGAGTTTTCTATCTCACACCGGCAGATAAAAACACACACACAAGCTGCCAACAGTAGTAGAACATCTTGGTGAAGCGGCTGTTCAAGTTTCTGAGAATCAAATGTATAAACTTACAGAGTGTGTTAATGTGTTACGCGTTAACATATTTTGGCAGGCTATATTCAGTGACTCAAAACAAAAAATCACATCTCCAAAGCTGTGTACAAAAAGCTGAGAAAACAACAGTGGAAATAAAGGATATGCAGGTGATTGCAGAGCAAAACTGGTCTGAAATCCAAGGAGACAATGATGAATAAAAGATTGCCTCTTCCTGGTTGGACAGGGTTGGAGGTCAGAGCAGCATCCTCAGAGAAACTGATGAACTCCATGATGAGAGCTTCTGCACCATTGAGCTGCAATGAACACATCTGGTCATTCTCCCTTTTCACTTTTCCCCCTAAATCTTTGATGCACATGTGCCAGCTCATGGAGAAAATCAATAGCAATCCCACCTGTTTCCAACTCAAGGCGACACTTGCCAAACTCCTGCAAATGTTACATCTCACATCCAGACAGTTAGACAAACACAACGCAGCGGAGCAGCGCTCAACAGGAAAGAGTGGAGACAGGAAAAGTCAAAACAGGAAAAGAGCTGTAGGCTTCCACATCTGACAGGCTGGATACACACTGGGGGGAAATAAGAAGGGGGGGGATGCAGGAATGGGAACATTTCCTCTTCTGGTGTCATAACATTATCTGTGCTGCTGGGTTGTTCATGAACCAGTGATAGCACTTTACCTCTTTACCAGTCAGGAGTCTCTGACTGAAACAAACATAAAGCTATTATATATTCAAATTACAATCATATATTACATATATATCTATGAAAAATACCATAAAGCTTTGTAACTATATTATATATATAGACTGTCTATGTAAATACTACAGCAGTAAATCTTCACTGCTCAGCGCGGGTCAACGTGGACAGTCAGCACACATTCACTCAGAGAGTGTGGAGGGTTCGGATTGAAATTTCGTGCCTCCCGAATGAGCCACAAACCAGCAAGAGCAATTCACTGCTGTGTCAGAGATTTGACATGAAGTCTGGTTTTGTATGTGATCAGTAAAACTGAATGGTGGCATAAAAATCAGACTTTTTTCATGGCTTAAAACTAAGTTTTTATGAAAATCCAAAAACTACCAGAAAGTGTACATTGCAGAAAAATTTTGTGGTTAAGCCGAAAGAATAATACTGTTTTTTGTCACTCGGGGTTTCAGGCTGATATCAATAAGCAGCTGCTTCTTCCTTAGTACCAAGACACAATATGAAAATTTACTCTAAAAAGTTTTGAGACTTTTCAGACATGTTTTTAGTTTAACTAAAACTAGATTATGAAAAAACAGTAAATTAGTATAAAAAAAAAGTTTAAACATTTACACATCAAATGAATTTAGAAAACTGTTAAAATTCAACTGCCAGGTGGCACAGATCACACCTCATACCACTTCTCCCTCTTTAACACATTTCTTTTTTCACATTGTCCTCAGACAGTGATGACTCCTCGATGAAGCTGTCTCCTTACCGCTTCATGTGTTTATGGATTACATCTGGATCCCTGTCTTCCTCTGTATGAGCTAAGCATACAGACAGATATATCTTATTCTGTTCTACACGTCAGGGAACCGTATCAGAAAAAATATCCTCTGTGCTGTTCAGTAATCCAAACAGATTGGTGGATAAACACTACCCAGACTAAATCCATGGCATACGATTGCAACATTTCCTTTGGTTCAAGCCCCAAGGGTGAGGGATCAGCTGTGTGTGCATCAGCAGCCCAATCTGATCCTTTATGAGGCAGATGCTGCTGATGAGAGGCACTTAAGATGCCCACTGGTTGTGGGTTTCAGGATATCGGTCCAAGAACGAGCAGAAGAGCTGGTTTGTCATAATTGATGGACTTTTAGTGTCAAAACACCTTTAACTCTTATGTTTGGACATAAAACGAGTCTCTTGGCTGCTGTTAAAATGAAAATGATGTTGTTAAGATTAAGAGCATCTACAGAATGTACTTTCAGTTCTTGGAAAAAAGATTCAATATCAGTTTAATCAGATTAATGGTGCAGTCACATAAACCCACAGGATTTAATGACAGTATCTGAGGTTTTCTCAGCAAAATATACCTAAGAGTCAGAAGTAAAAGTACTTGTACAGAATATAAAGAAAACAAGCTCACCACAAGGTCCATTTAGTAGCTGTTCTGGAGCTTTCAATCTCATGATCTTCATCAGCAGATAATGTTTACCTTGTCAAAGTCAAGAATGAACTCTGTACCTCATTATGCAAAATGTTTTATTTTTATGTATTATTTAATTTATTTTAATTTCTTTTTTCTGTTTTTTTTGTTGTATTATATCTTAAAAGAGAATGGAACATTGGTCAATAGTGTGTCTTTGTTTGATCCGCTGCAGTACAGTCATACCAATGATGCATCCTCCCTCACCTTTACTTTATATTATTGCATTGTTATTCCTAATGCATTCAAGACCCTGAAAACATATTTCCTCAATCAGCTTCTTACTGTGAGTAATGGATTCCCACATGAACATGATATTTTGCCAAAGTTAGAACTGTTTAGGTTAATTCCCATGAGAGATTTTCCGTATATTCTGTATTATTTTTTTTGGGCTCCTCTCACTGGTTTGAAGTGGGCGGGACTCAGTCGGAAGAAGGTGATGTCATATACGTCTGTCCAATCAGGATTCAGCAACATTTGAATCAAAATCTGATGATGACATGTTAGTCATCTGTCACCCAACTCTGATCAAAACACACCCACACTGTCCTGACTGAAACTGCAGTTTTTGATTGTTAAAATCTTAATTAATAACACCTAATGATGAAGCGATACATGCATAATGCTTCAATTTCATATTAATTTTTTCAAAATTTCAAAACTAATTTAAAAAATATATATTTTTACTGTGATTCCAACTGTAGAAAAATACAGTTAAAGTGATATATTGTTTTTTTCTGGGGCTATGATATAAAACCTTACAAAATGTCAAGACAGAACATCATCTGCAGACTACTGCACCTTGTAGCCATAGCTGTCAAATAAATGCAGTGGAGTAAAAAGTACAGTATTTTCTTTTTAGTATTTAAGTATAAAGTAGCATAAAAGAGTGTGTATTTACAATCTGAAGACTTAAGAGGAATCTAATATGTATGCACAGACATGCACATTATTATATGGGGATACACCAAAGAGTGTCCAGAGGTAAATCCCTCAGAACTCATGTTTGACTTGTGTTAAAGAACCAGTGTGTAAGATTTAGTGGCATCTAGTGGTGAAGTTGCAGATTGCAACCAACTAATAGCCTCTCCCTCCTCTTCCAAGTGTGTAGGAGAACCTACGGTGGCCGCGAAACTCGTGAAAAATGCGAAAGCCCTCTCTAGAGCCAGTGTTTGGTTTGTCTGTTCTGGGCTACTGTAGAAACATGGCAGGCTCTGTGGAAGAGGACCCGCTCCCTATGTAGATATAAAAGGATCATTCTAAGGTAATGAAAACACAACAATTCTTGTTTTCAGGTTATTATACACTAATTAAAACATACTTATGAATATTATATTCCATTTCTGCCAAGTCTGTTCTGCTAGATGCCACTAAATCTTACATACTGCATATTTAACTTCATATCATGGATTAAGGATTAGAGGGTGTCATGAAGTCAGTGTCACTCTGCGGTCAGATCATGCTGTAAGAAGTGGCCTAATTCTTGTTTTACTTAAAGGCTGGTTGACTCTGGAGTTCTTAGTATAGTGCCTGTCGAGCAGGAGACAAACAGAAGGTGAAAGCAGCTCCCAAATCTAACCAGAGGGTGAAGCGTCTATCCATTGTTTACAGAGACTCAGAGGGCCTTTTCACTGTTTAACTGTGGCTTTCCGCTTGGAAGCCCCACTCCATACGTACATGCATGCCAGCCCATTTTCTCTAATGATAACATTTACTTTGCTGCAGGTGGGGTGTTAGCAAAAAAGACGTGCGATGTGAACACACTGTAATAAATTTCCCACACAGATGGACGGAAACAAATTTTCCTTGCACAGCTTTACCTTGAGTAGAGAAATCTCACAGCTTCTACCCCGGAGGAAATGAGAGGTAATGGAACAATTTGTAATCACATCACATCACATTCAGCCCATGACAGGTGGCTTTGTGGGACATTTTCTTTCAAGCACTCTAGCAGTTCTGTCTTGGCTTACGAACGGCAGCGTGTTTGGGGGCTTACGCGTGCCAGTGGGGATGTGTTGAGTGCTCAGATATGAACTGAGAATATGTCAGATCCTGTGCTGGATCAAAGCAGCCGTCACTGTCGCTCTGTCAGGGAAGACAAAATACAGACTGTCACATCTGGCTTGCTGGCTGCTGCTTCTGCAAAAGCTCAAACCAGCTCCGACATCTCTGTTATCACTGTCATCACATTATTTCCTTTATGTGCTTCTTCTGCTATACACTCCTCTCCTCTCCTCTCACCTCTTTGGCTCTTCCTCTTTTACTACCAGCTACACCCTGAACCTCAAATGAGAGATCAGAGAATATTAGTGCAAGTAAGCCTTACAGTGAGAGCGAAGGTGAGTCAAAAACAGGATGTCAGAGCCTTCTGTTTGTGAGTGTTTATGTATTCGGGGATGTGAATATATACTGAAATTGCCTTTGCCAAATAAAATAAGGCCAGAGGCTGCCTGAGATAGAAAAGAATTGCTTTGGATGGAGTAAAAGCTTCTATATGTAAACACAAGTGCTCTGTTTATTGCATCAGAGGAAAGACAGTGTCCTGACGGCACTGTGATCTGTGTGTGTGTGTGTGTGTGTACAAGGAGTTAATAGCCTGTAATACTAATGGGATCTGATTGCTCTTGATCTCAGTGAGGTGGCAGAGTTTCTGCCTTCGTGCCAAGTCAGTGTTTCTTTATTCAGTATTTAGTGCACGAGGATGAACAGCTGACATTTTTTTTCTTCTCCGCGCTCGGTGACTCCAAGGGTGCAGCTTTTCACAGAAGCAATGGCCGTAGAAACATATAACAGCACTTTGGCAGCAACACATTCCTCCTCTTCTCTGTCTCTGCATGAAATGTTTATACAGAACATAGCAGAGCCAGAAAAATGAGTCAGAACGGCTTATTTCCTGGTTCAAACATGTCCCAAAATACTTTTTTTAATAATGTTAAATAATAGGAAGGTGACACAAGGACTGACTGCATCTGTCTCCTGTCTGGATAGGAGAGTAAAAAGTGTACACAAGTGATTAAAAATACATTAGCAGGAGCAGCCGTCTCCTGACTTCATACTCTGCTGGTCCCAGGGGCTCCAGCGGCTGATGCATGAAACAAGCCAGTAGTCTATTTGTTTTGTGTGGTGCAGGTAGCTTTCAGTTCCCACGGGAGGTTTGCCGTTAATGACTTAGCAGAGGAAGAGCGTAGGTGTAGAGGTGGGTTGGGATTAAAAGAGAAGGGAATATAAACTAGAGAAGGAGCTAATCACCACAGGCTAATTACTCTTTCAAATTTATGCAAAAGTGCTCAGGTTTCTAGTCTGAAAAGATGTCATGCAATCTGTGCGATTTCAAGGTAACTCAGGCGATGACAGCGTTGTTTATTACTGTCAAATTATTGTTGCATCTGACTCTTTGGGAGCAGATGATGAATTTGATCTGCAAAATAGTGAAGCTCAGGTTAATTTCTAATTAAAGGAACTGTGTGACATTTGGGGGAATTGTGCCCATTTGCCTTCTTGTTGAGAGAAGATTGATACCACTTTTAAATCTGTCCATAAAATATGTAGCTGGAGACAGCAATTAGCTTATCTTAGTGCCAAGACTGAAAGCAGGGGGAGACAGCTAGCCTGGCACCTCTAAAGCTCATTAATTAACACATTAGATTTCTTTTGTTTAATCGATAGTGAAACTGAAGTGTAGAAACGACGATTTGGACTATTTCTTGTCTGGGACCAGTAACTTCCTGGAGGTTCCAGCCAAGAAATGGTCCCTGCAGATTTTTCCCTTTTCACAATTAAAATAATATATGTAATAAAATAAGATATAAAGTGTTATTTTGTGAGCCTTTGAGGTGGTTGTTTTGTTACCGTTGGACAGAGCTAGGCTAGCTGTTGTTCCTTGTTCCCAGTCTTTTTGTTAAGCTAAGTTAACTGGCTGCTGGTTACAGCTACATTTACACATGAGAGCAGTATCAATCTTCTTATTTAACTCTCTGCAAGAAAACGAATGAGTGTACTTCAACAAATGGCTATTCTTTTAAATATCAAGATTCAACATTTTGTGCTGTGTATTGATTTATCAGTGTGTTTGCAACTTTAAACCCGCTCTGAGCAACATTTCCAGCCTCTATGACTTCGCTGTTGATATTTAAGACCCAGGCCTTGTATTTCTTCTGGAGTCCATTCACACTCCTGAACCTTAAGCCTTAAACACGGCCTGTTTCCCCCAGATTGAATCCCTGCCCCGCTGGTCACCTTGCCCGCCGGCCTTTCGTGCCCTACTCAATTCTCAGCGGGCTTTATGTGTGTCGGGGCTGGGATGGAGTGTGCTTGCTCGCAGACAGCCCAGTGGGATCGCAACGTCCACCCAGCTCCCAGCTTTATTACATCCATCTGTTTCCTGCAAGCGAGCCCCAGCTGCGTCAAAATAACAGCCGAGTATTTGGGAAAAGCATCAGCCTGATTTAGGAGTCAGAGCACTCTCGCCGCTGTCCCCCTTTCCACTCTCTGTCATGCTGAGGCTCGCCGTGCTGCATTTCACGCAGGCACATTCCTAAATGCTCGGACAAATATCGCCTCTTTTTCTTCCTTTCACACTACTTCTCCTCTCTGTTTGTCTCTTCCTATCATTCCCTGCTTTCTCATCATGCTCCTGTTGCTCTCCATCACCTCCTCTCTCCCATCACCCTTAACCCCAGTCTCTTATGAATGCTTAGGATGCTCCTCTCCCTGTAGGCCTGAGAGACATAACCTTGGGGTTAGTCTCATGTAACCCTCCCTTTATAGATTGTTGAACTGCCTCTGAGCTCATTTTGCTTGCACACATGCCAACCCATACACACATGCACATAGAATGGAGAGATCCTGATCCGTCCCCGCCGTTTTCTCCTGCTTCTCCTCTCAGACTTATCAATAATTCAAACCTCACTCATGGCTGTGCAGGCAGGGTGAGGCAGGGGAGGCAGCTCAGGGCTTTGAACAGAAGGTCAGGCCTCAACAGGGCTTCTGGGATGGCATTAATTAGATACTTCCTGGTGCCCCCTAAACAAACACCTCCACACGGGAACTGCTCTCATTACCCTTCCCCTCGCAACAGGTACCGAAGACTCTGACATATTTGCACAATAACACCAGCCGTATACGCCCTTAACCGCTTTCCTGGGGTCCCTGCCTTAACTGTTGTCCCCTCTCTTTGTGTTAAACACACACAGATACACACTTGCATATCCTGACCTCAATCTGTTTCCAACAACCAAGCCCCCTGTAGCAGCTATTTTGGTCTCCCACTAATATCCCAGTGTTTATGCTCTTCCTTGTCCTGTCACACCTCTCCGCTCTGACCTCCAGGCTGACCTCT
This sequence comes from Thunnus thynnus, assembly GCF_963924715.1. NCBI lineage: Eukaryota > Metazoa > Chordata > Actinopteri > Scombriformes > Scombridae > Thunnus > Thunnus thynnus. The sequence goes on along the minus strand of NC_089525.1, from coordinate 13,279,292 downwards.
GATGAGCTGATCCCTCCTCCTCCCTCCTCTCTCCCACTCACCCTAGTTTCTGTCCCAACACCTCATTACAAGAGTGATGGCTCACTTGCGCTCCCCATCAGGCTTGTCCGAAGCAGCCACATCCATCCTGATGTGTTCCCATCCATCTCTCGGGCAAAAAAGAGAGGAAGGAGGAGGACAGTAAAGCAGAAAAGTGGGTGTTAAGGTAGACAGATCTATTGTAGGAGAGCTAAAACTAGACAGAAGACTTGTTAAACTTGTCTTTTTTTAATGGATGGTGTAATAAAGAAGCTATACTCTTTTCCCCATAATAAACTATTTACTTTATGTGTTGCTATAATACTTCTCTTTTGGATTATGAATTTGCAAGCTACGAAAAGTCTGTGATGCAACATTTCTGCTGAAATATTATGCCACATCAGGTCTTTGCTTTAGTATATGTATCATTAAAATTTCTGCATATGCACTTTGGTTAAAAAATGATTAAAATGCTAACTTTGATAGAAAATTCCAGAGTAATTTTATTCAGGAAGCACCACTATGATCTCATTAGATTATCAGAGAAAAAGGATTAAGTTACACCTCAACAACTGTCCAAAACTATCAGAGGACCCTCGAGGTTAAACCTCCTGGTTTATCGGCACGACTACAACAACCACAAGGGATTTTAAAACCTCCCCTATCTCGTCGTCCTTCACCCTCAAACCAGTCTGTCTTGATGTCTAACCACAGTGGCCAAATATACCGACACACACATAACTCCACTGCAGGCTACAAAGAAACAGTTTATCGCTGAGGCAGCCAGGCAGGAGAGTGCAAAGCACACAGTTTGCCTTGAGGCATTCCTTGAGCTTGTCTTTCCAGCAAGATAAAGGATGAAGGGGTTGTCTTCCTTCCCTGCATAGTAAGTCTGATTTAAAGGGGAAACAGAGGGAAGCCAAGATACCTCTCCCTCCCCTACTGCTTCTGCTATTGATTGAAGACTAGCAGGGGGAATGAATCGGCTGGCTATCCGTTGGTGTGTCATCAAGAGCCAGACGGGAAGCTTAAGATTGGAATCTTCTGTGTCTCCAAACACCTGAGGCCTCCGGCATACTAAAGACCCCTCACATCCTAATAAAAACCACCGAGGGTATTTTGCGCTAGCTTTGGGACTCTTCATTTTACTCTGCATCCAGTCAGCGTTGTTGCCTCTCAAAGACGATTCAGACCTGAGCTCTCGAGTCCTTTATCCCTGACCTCAAGCAGACAATGTCACAGCACTAAATATTGGTTTTCATGAGTCAATTCCCCCCAGAGCTCCTCATTTCTTTTTTTAAATCCACAGCAAAAAACAAAGGCTGCTGGAATTGGATATTAATTGTGTTCCATCAGAGTTGATTACTAGGAGAGGTGTGCACATGTTTGTTTGTGTGCCTGCACGTGGCGTTAGTGTGTGTGTGTGTATGTGTGTTTGCATGTGTGGACACTGCGTGGGCTGGTGAATCACAAATCTATTTTGGTATTGGAGAGAAGCAATGCTGAGCATATAATTACAGTCATTTCTGTCAGTGACGGGAACTCTGACAGAGACCAGGACATGATGGGCCCTGCAGGTTGATAGAAATACACACATGCAAAGGAAATACAAGCACACAGTAACATGCATTTACACACTTAAACATGTCCACAAGTGTACAGTCGTATACAGACACAGAATAAAAATCCCTTAAATTTCAGGATTTTGTTTACTAGTATTTCAATGGGATATTTGCGGTGAAAATTAAGAAAGAAGGCTTTCTTTGAGGTTTGCCAACCAGGGAATTACATTTTTCCTCATCATATTATAAACAAGTTTGACAAGTTCCTCCTCATTTGCCGCAAGCATATTTTGCACAATTTGATTCTCCACCCAATGTTAGTCTTCGGTGCAGAGAGATACACTTCCTCATCAAGAAATATGCTGTTTTGGAGTCCTCAGGGTTTGACGTTCTCCATCTCTCCCTCCCTACATATTTCCTGTCAGTAATAAAAAGGGATAAAATACTCAAACAGTGCGAGCTGTTTGAAAAGGGAATAGAAGGTCACCTTTTCTAGACTATTTTCCTACAGATTTGAAACCTATTATACGTAATGTATGGTTTCAGTTCTAAGTCTGGCTGTTGATGACTGGTTACCTGGAAAATATGACTCAGAGAAATGGTGCCCAACATGGGGATCGAGACCCTGCAAGGCTGTGAGATGAATCAAGAGAAATAAGAATAAGAAAAAGCTGAATTCTGCTTGATAAAATTATGTTTATTTTTCTGTAGTTTTACCCTTTCAGAACTCCGAGATGAGAAAATGCTCTTCGATTGAATTGCTCACAACTAACATGCAACCCACAACGAAGGGTTGTAATGAGATGTTGCTACATTTAATGTTATTTATCATCATTATTATTATTATTATTACATTTTGTAATTTTCGTTTCTTCTTTTGTTTATTTTTCCTTTACTGGCTCACTTGTGTATTCATTATGTATTGTTTTATACACCCCTCTCATTTTTATTTTACACTATGCACTGTGAATGTTAAAGTGGGTTCAGGGGCTAATTGTAGTTTTTGCTATATTATGTATTTTTAATGTACAACTTCAATGTGTGTGTTATTAAATTGTTTCTCCCTTGTTCCAGTCCAGCCTGCCTGTCATTCATCCTCTCTCACATCATTTCCTGCCATCTCACTACTGTCACTATTTGACAGAGGAACAAATGAACACTAAAAACTTGAAAAATTAATAGAATCTCTTTGAATAAGGATCTCTAAGCTTAAAACAAATTCTGCATTCATACATACATTGATAATACATTTTAAAGTGCACAAGAGCAGAGGTCACAGTCCCCGGTCTTAAAGGCTATGAAACCAACTTAAACAGTCTTAATAGATTCATTTCTTGATCCTCTTTTTAATTCTAAAGCTTACATTCAGCTGAACACTGTGGGCATTAGGGATTCTCACTAGATGTTTTATTCAGTACAAATCTTGTTCATTTACCAATGTGCTTTGTGCCAAGTAGACATAGTTGTCTCCTCTCTTCAGCTGTGAAATTAAAACTGTGGAAAAAAAAAAAAAAAAGAACCCTGGAGGGCGTCGCAGAAGCGCTGTGAAGAGAAATGTGTGGCTGACCCTACATGTGCATGTGCATCTGCGTGCAGTGATGCATGCACAAACAGCATATCTGTGTCTGAGCATGCTCAAATGCTCCATGCATGATTCTACACTGTAATTACAGTGTACAGCGTGTACTGTGGCGGTGTATATTTATATGTCTTTCAGTGAGTTATCTGTATGCTGTATGATTGTGCATGTTGGCTTAGTCAAACATTGTGTGTGTGTGATAGAGTGTTTATAGTCATCCTGACCTTCATTATGGGACCACACAGAGAAGGCAGGTAGGGGTCAAACACACTCTGCCGGGTGCTGGTGGCAGTGATGAGGAGGAGGTAGACTTTATAAGCGATTAGCGCAGAGCCCCAGGGGGAGCCAGCTCCAATTACTGCACACAGCTTGCTTCCCAAGCCATTGAGGAAGCCTAACGGCACTCTACTAAGCTGCAGATACCACATCTGGAGGAGACATCTCTCTTGTCATGCCAACCAGACCTCAGATAGACTTCAGTGTAGAGGGAGAAGAGCTCAATCAGGGACAGAGCTGCGATTTGTACGGAAGGTTGCATAAACATGTAAAGTGTTATCTCTCATCTTTGTTTTTCCTCCACCTGTCTACCTCCTCCCCTCTCCTCTCTTCAGTTACGCTCTTCAGGATGCGAGTGTCTAAGTGTCAGCCTGCAGATTACCGTAGCCTGTGAACGAGCTAATTTCCCGTTTCCATGGTCACAGAAAAAGCTGTCAGTCTCGGTATGTCAGATGTTATAAAAGCAAACCATCTATTAGAGCTCTCAAACATGCACCATCTACACTCAGCTTCATACACAGAAAAACACAAACACAGGTACACACACACACACACACACATTGAGATAATCTCAGCCAATTTTGTCACAAGAAAAAAACACTGGAAAGTTGCTATTTCCTGTTGATGTTGAGTCAGAATTTCTACAGATGTGCATTTTATCAAATGACGGTTGTGAGTATTAAAATGTTTTTGAGGTTTTTTTTTTCCAGATTCCAGCTCTCAATGTGTATGCATTATTCATGTAGAAGATTATCTTCCAAGAAAGAAGCTTTCTGACATCTATGAGCATGATATTTGCAAAAAAGTCAGTATTTGTGTACATATAAAACATGACAACAGATGTTGAAAATATAAATCAGATTATTTCACAGAATAAACTGGAATTTTAGAGGTGAAACCACTGAAATACAGATCCATTTTGGTGTGGATATTAGTAGAATGTTTAAAAAAAAAAGACATATTTAGATAGAGTGTTGCCCAATATTGTAATAAGTGCTGATGTGAGTCTATATAATTTTACACTTTGTGGTCAAAAGTATGTGGACATGCCTGTATGTATACTTTTGGTCTGGGGCTGTTCTTCAAAGTTTCGGCCCTGCTCCTTTGCTACAGTATTGTGTTTCCAACTTTGCAACAACAGTTTGGAGAATGCCAAACGCCCCCATGCACAAAGCAAAGTCCATAAAGAATTGGTTTTGTGAGTTTGGAGTTGCAAAAAATGCCTGACCTGTAAAGAGCTCTGACCTCAGTCCCATCCAACACCTTTGGGATGAACTGGAAAGCCAAATGCGAGTCAGGCCTTATCATCCATCATCAGTACCCGACCTCACTAACCCTCTTGTGGGCAAATGAGAGAAAATCCCTGCAGCCAGGTTCCAAAATACAGTGGAAAGTCCACATACTCTTCAACACAGTTGTTATCTATAAGAAAGGTCTGCAGCGTCTATATTTCCTGCATGAACTGAGACAGTTTAGAGTGGACAGAGATATATTGGTCCTCTTCTATCGCTCCTTTGTGGAGAGCTTTTTAACTTTCTGTGCCATTGCCTGGTATTTTTCATTGTCAGTGAATAATAAAAACAAACTGCATAAGATAGTCAATATGTCCAGTAAGACTGCTGGACAACAGCAAAATTGCATAACGATGACCCGGGAGTCCCGAGTGGTGAGGAAAGGGCAGGCAATTATTAAAGATGTATCACATCCCATATAGAACGCCGTCCCTCTGAATCAACCAGGCTCGGAGATCATTGGTGCCTACTAGTAATGCATTACTGAACAAACTGAAACAGAGATAACTGAACCTCTGTGTGTGAGGGTGGGTGCTGCACCTTATAATATGAAGAACACTTTGGTGATATTTTGTGTATAAGTCTGTGATTATGTTGAGGTGTTCTGTTGTTGTTGGTATTGTGGTTGTCTGTTTGTTTGTCTGACAATTGCTGTATGGCACATGATGGATTTTTGAAAGTACTAATGAATATCTATCTATACTTTTGACTTGTGGCACGTACTTGTTTGGGGCATGTTCAAGACAAGTTTGAGTCACTTCTGAAGCCATGCAAATTCCAAGTCAACTGCAAATTGTTCAGGTCTCTGACTGCTTACCACTAAGATGATATTTGAATATCTTCATTAAAGTTGTCAGTAGGTGTTTTTTTTCTCTTTTTTTAATATAGAACAGGAACCAAGTCCCTTTGATCAGCCTAATTATTCAAGGTTTGTGTGATTCCCCCAAGCTTCAACTTGAGACTTTTTGCTTTCAATTTTTAAGTCAAGTCAAGTCTTCAGAGATTTAAGTCAGTTATAAGTGTGACTTTGTTGAGAGAGCAATCTCATCACAAGGTCCATTTAGTACAGCCATTCTCGGAGCTTTCGATCATATCACAAGATCTTCATCAGCAGATGTATAAATGTAAATGTCTTATATTTCTGTAAGCTGTATTCTGACTCATTTTTGTTTCATTTATGTTTTATATCACCAAACATCTCAAAATATGAATCTTAAATTCTACCAAGGAGGACGAAAATATCCATCCACCCACGTCTGGATCCTTTGGGTTTCCAAGTTTAAAATCAGGACAAGAGACAAACACAATGAACATAGGCAGCAGTAAATGCATACATTCCTCTGTGGATCTACTGAGACAGAAACAAAGAAAAAAGGACAGAGGGAGATGGAATAAAAGAGGGAGAGGCAGGGAGCAAGAAAACTTTTCTTTGTTTACTTTGTGGGAAGCAGCTACCCCTGGGAAAGTAGCATTTTTTTCCTTTTATCTGACATAGTTCTCACTGACTACCTAACTGCAGCTTAAGCAGTTGAAGCACTAACAGCTGTGCCTAAAGACAATGGGACCAACATCAGTTACTGTATTACTCCTTGAGGGGAAACAGCTTTTTTAATCAGCAGATCATTTTTCATTTTGTCTTTTTGTTGAAATGCAGATTTTGCACCGCACTGAGAGGCAGCTATGAGGTTTATGTATTGAGAGCCAAGTACAACAGTCTCCACGCCAGTGACGTGTTCCCTGTCCAGAAGAGGCTCAACTGTGGGGGCTGACCTCTCAGTAATCCATAAACATCTCAGACCCAAACACACACACGTACACAGACGCACACATGCGCACAGAAAACCCAATCCCCTTTTCCTCACATGGAACTAAAGACAATTGGATTAACACTCGGACTGTAAGGACTCTTTCCTTCACAGCTTATAGCACCTGAAAGTGCTGTGACAGTGTCATCCTCTGTGACAACAAAACCCTAACAAATGGAGCTAAACCAATGAGAGATATAAATGTGCATTTCAAAGAGCAGAGATCCGTAGTAAGAAGTGATTGCCTCTGACCACAGAAAAAAAAAAACCCCAGGTCCAAATGGGAAGAAAAATGGGCTCCCTTCTCCTCTAGAAAATATTTTCCACCTGGTTAAACCATACAATCTACTGCGATGTGAGCAGAACGGTAAAATCTGCTTCTCAAAGACGAAACGAGTGAGATCAAAGCAGGCACAGCGCTGCAGGAGAGCTGCAGTAACCAAGGTGGCACAGGATGTTCTGTCTTGACACAGGCGGAGGTCACAGTCCCAGACACACCAACCCTTCTTATATGTGTCGCTGTTTCCGCAGCAGCTGCAATCAAACATCAAGAGAGTGTCTGGTTGCTCTATCCGTCCGTCAAGTTGCATATTCATTTGGCTGAGGCTTACAGATGTATTCAGAGTTGGCAGCGTTGGGGTGGGGTTTATTACCACGCAGCCTAAATTGCTGAGTGACCTTTTGCTCGCTGCCTGCATTGACAAGTTTGTGAAAAGGTTCCACTCACTTGCTGATGGATCCCCCGGATAGCTGACACAGAAAGCAAACTAAAGCCAGAGAGAGGACGAAAGGGTGGGGGGAGAGGATAGGAATGTGGAAATGTGGCTTGTTTAGACTTCACAATGTTTGGTTTCACGCTGTCTTGTAATTTTTAGACTTATGACAGCTCAGACAGAGCATAACACCAAAGTCATAGCTGGTAATTGGATAGGGCAAAAGGCTCTCTGTGTGTGGTCCGTGTAGGCAGTCACATGTCCCATCCAATCTTAATGAAGAACCACAAAGCTCTAACTCGCTTCGCTTACATCTAACCACAGTTTATCCCACAAAGATCTCTCCTTTTCTGTCTCTTTCCTTTTCTCACTTCATCACTCCAAGACCCGAGAGGGTGTGAGCGTGATTCTGAAAAGTGTCAGCGTTGACTTGCCCTGGCACCTCATGCCATCTGGCCTCTCCCCGCTGCGGTGATACAGACATCAGTGAATGACAGCGTGTGAACAGACTCTTGTGGATTTAGAGGGATTGCGCATCAACAATGGGCGGCCACATACACGGGACATCTAATCAGCCCGGTTTCACTCTGCGTTTGTTTTCAGAAGAAGCGTTTGAGCAACAAGAATGCGAGGAGGGCACTTGAGGACTTTCTGTTCCCAGCGCTGTTACTTCAATGATTCACAGGCAGCATTTTCCCACCTCCAAGCTGCAAATCAACATAATTAATACTTAAGTAGACCTGGGTGTGTGTTCTTTTCTTCTCTTTGTTCTGTTCCTCTTCTCGCTTCTCTCTTTACACTCTCGTAATAGATCAGCGCCTACAGGTCTTCATTTGGGCTGGTTCCGCTTTGTCTGAGAATATTGATGTAAACACTAGAATAAACTGCTCATTTAGAGAAATAATTTGACATTTTTTGGGAAGTGTGCTTATTCTGTTGTCTTGCCAAGGGACACATTAATAGCACCGTCATGTTTGTATGCTAAATATGAAGCTACAGCCAGCGGCCAGTTAGCTTAGCTGAACTTAAAGACTGGAAATAGCTTCATCTAACTCTCAGCAAAAAGTCTATAAACATCTTTCTCAACATGTTGAACTACTCCTTTAAACCAACAGCTCAGTCCAGATGACCTCAGGAGGTAGAAAGGGTCACCTCGCTCTATCTTAATTTACCCATCAATTTTACATCCTCTACCCCACCCTCTTGCCTTCATTTTACATTCAAAACAACTTGGCTGATTTCTCAATCATCATTTATGCACTTTTGCTGTCTTTTCATTGCTGTCTCAGCACTGCAAACTTTCACTCTCTGCCCCGAGGAGTCCTATCTTACAGAACCCCTCTGAGGCCCACTTTTGTCAGTTTTGGATAGCGGAAGGTTAAATTACAAAACCATAATTTATTGCAAACTGATTAAGATTTTGTGTGTGTTCATGGAGTCCATCCCCTTCACACACACACACACACACACACAGGTTTACTAATGTCACTTTTGGGCTATTTACTTAACCATAACCACTACTTGCCTAAACCTAACACTAACCTTAACCACCGACCGAAAAATCCAATCCAAAAGTTTTACCAATTGTACACAGCTTTTGTCCCCAATTGCACAAGCCGTCCCCAATCAATTCGTCTTAAGTTTGATGTGTGTCCCTGAAAGTGCCTTCAGTCATACCCTCCCCCCAGCACAAACACACACACACACACACACACATATACACACACAACACTGAGGTGCTTTATTGGATGACGTGGCTCAATATTAATTGTGGAAGACTCTATGGTGTAAGAATGATTTCATATTAAATATCTTCAGCCATATATTCCTGGAAATGTAAAATGAAATGAGCAACTTTTCATTTTACAATAAATTCCATTTGAAATCAAATCCGTGGACATGGATTCGTAATTCGAGGGCCCGCATTATGAATCCAAGAGCACGGTTTATTAATCGTGCGCACAGATTTCTAAACCGAGAGTACAGTTTTATGGATCTTTTTTTTTTTTGCCTCAGATAACCCCAGGGGCTCAGAACTATTTTGTTGCGAACACAGCCAACAGCCTTCACTCCCCTCTGTGTTCCTTTGCAATCTCATTTTCCCTTTTCCTTCTGCTGGAACAGGTTGATTTGAATGCAGAACTGCAGCTTTCTCAGTCTCGGTCTTGCTGCGGGCCATGTATTAGATCAAGGCCTTTGCTTTTTCATCTTTAGACAAGGAGAAGAAGAGGAATCTCCCCAGTTCCTTGACTGAACGGTGCTGGGAGCTGCCCGGCCTCTTAGCTTTACCCAGCACATCATCAAACGGACAGTGAGAAGGAAGAAAGGCACAAGGGAGATTGAGGAGTGATCCCGGTGGAGGCCAGCACTCCCACTCGCTCCACGCTGATCACTCAAAGAAAGGAGATCTGTTGGTTGGTTCACCCTGAGCTGTACATTTCAATCAAAACGCAGAAGAGAAGAGAAGAACTCATTCCATGCGAGGTTAAAACACAAGGGTGCATGTGTGACTATGCAGCATGGAAAGATTCACATAATTTACAGTGCACTGTTCTGTTTGGTGTCATAAAAAGATAAATACAAATGTGGAGAGCTGGATGGGCCCTGCTCAGCACTCATACTGTATATAATATGATTGCATTTACAGTATATGAGGTGGGTGTGTAGGAAAGGCCTTCCAGCATGCACCAAGGCAACAGGCTCATGAACATATGTGTCATTTTCTGCATGTTCCTGCATTGTTAATGCTGTTATTGTACTCCACACCGTCTCCAATGTTTTCGCACTTCCATTATTGTATTATTCCAATTTTCTTATTATGAGCAAATGTATTAGACTGTGAGTCATTTTTGTACTTGATTGGTGAAGTTCTCCCTAATGTAATAATTGCTTAATTGTTAATGATAATATTACATTTTTAATCATTGTTGATACAGCTGTGTTGATTATAAAACCATTATTCAGCTCATAAGTCTTCTCTTAGCTATATTAGATCATCTTTCCTCTGTCTGAACACTCTGAGTTTTAGAATTAGACTTTAATCTACTCATGCTTTTATGAACTTGTAGCAATATACAATTCATTTTTTTTGTCTTGATACCAACTACATACAGTCTACAAGTGAAAGTACATTTAATAGAGTTTAGTACTCAAATGACAAATTCATAATACCACAGCTGAACTGGTCTTTTAACGGTCAGATTTCCACCAACAGATTAACCAACATGTTCACATCTTCAAGTCTTATCTACATTTTTCAGGACTCATTTTAAGCACTCAAAATGGGTTCATGTTTGGGGCACACCCTAAAAATTATTGGTTATGATCCAGCCAACTGTGAATAAGCCTGTTGTTGCTATGATAAGAGCTTTTCATCATTATTTTAAGCCTGAACTGAAGAAGTATTTAACTCCTATAAACAAAAAGGGAGGAGGAACAGTTATGAGATGACTGACATATGTACACATCACACGCCTGTTGTCATCCACTCACCTAAAAATGGATCACCTTAAGTGACCCAAGTCTCATTAATCCGCTTGCCTGAGTTAAGCGTATTGCAGACAGCAACACTCGCTCATCCTTTCTCATCCTATCTGGCCATCACACTACTCAGGCATGCCTCTAAGCGCTGTTTTTTCCTGAATGCCTTTTCAATTCATTCTTGGCAGAGTTCACTGAAATAATACATCAAGGACTATCACAGGCAGCAACCGAAGTTTTACAAGCTGTAAACATACATTCAGCATTGTCGTGGTTGTAAAACATTCAGAGACAGACCGCAGAGGAAATGAGCTCTGAATGTTACTGCAGTGATGTTGTAATGAGCCTTTGGTGGAGTTCAACACATCTGTCACTTGTCAGAGCCACCACCCATAAAGGTCAAGGGAATTTTTCAAAGTATGCAGCATGCTGAGTTTTTAAGCCTCTGCTACTGATTGAACTTGTGGGTGTCTGCTAAGTTGAATGATGGCTCTGAAAACAGGATGGGTATAGATCATTAATTCCAAATCTACAGAAAAGGGAGGAAAAAAAAAAACTGGCTTTGAAGAATGGCATTCATTGTGGATGATATGGAGCTGAGCTTGAGGACTGTGTCCATCTAGTGTTCGGACATGGTAATTGAAATAGCGTTATATGAGAGAAAGTGAACTATGTTTTGTATTCTACAGGAATGTAGTGTGGTTTCCTGAGCTGAAAATACAAGTAGCTGTGTGTCAGTGTGTGACTCAGTTTTGTTCTACACCTCAGTATGACTTTATTCTTCCATCATTGTCATACAGCTGTGAAGTGATGTTTTGATTATGTGTTAGTGCTAGTTATTGTCAAGTCTCAAGGCAGCCGGGGTAAATCTTTCACTGCTTAAATAAAAAAAAAAAAAAGAAAAACAAATACAGCGCTTGGCTTTAACCACCATTTTATTTGGCATAATTTAAAATCATCTCACTGTTAGTTCATTTATACAAATATGCTTTTGTTATATATAAAACAATTACAAACAGATTTCTACAAATCAAGTTCCCAGTGTAAAAGCGTAGTACCACGCGCACGGTAGCATACAGCTCCGGGACACAGACAAAGCCCACAGGTGTATGTTCCACTTCAACAGCGTTATCTGAATGAAATTAGGACATGGCCAAAAAAAAAAAAAAAAAAAAAAAAAAAAGCTCACCACAGTTGACAGTTTGACGTATTGTGTACTTACATTCAACCTTCCACACGCCTATCTGGGAAATTTTCACACATCTTTTGGCAGATCTCAAACCACGCATTGCTGTTGTTTCACTACACCTCTCACTCGTGTTGCACTTCGTTTATTCTAACTTTACACAGGCCATAATCTAGGCTGACTTGTAATATATCCATTCGAATGAGTAAATGAAGATAACTATAGTAAAAGGGTTGCTGTTATTACTGGCAGCTGTAAGCACAAATGAGCAACCAGTCATTACTTAAAAAAATATTTTTATAAAATGTATAAAAATCCTCAGATGTGACAAGGCACGTTCCACCAACGCAGCACTTGCTAACTTTATGTGCGAGTTGTGCTTGTGCCTTTGCTCTCTCTGCACCATGCAATGCAGGGATGTAAACCACAATCTGTTAAGAGCTGTGGGCCGTGAACGCTCTTGTTTCACAAATGCATACAGACTTGCTGAGCGAGATGTCAGTTTAGCACCTGCGTCTCATAAAGGAGGGCTGCAAGAGCAAGTGTGTTTACTGGCTGGAACTAAAAGCAGAAAGCTTCTGAAAAATTACAAAAAGTGAAACCCAGAGTTGGTTGGACCTGTATTTTGAAAAGGTCTCGTGGCACTATAATGAGAACCTTCGGGTTTGACAACGGAGCGCTGCTGTGGTCTTTGGTTTAGATAAGGCACCCGACCAAATAAAAGGCTCCTATCATATTGTAGATACACTGCTGTTACATGGTAGAAAAATTAACAAGGCAGCTATGACACTGCTTCTTCCAAGACGAAGTGATAATTCAACTAAATCAGACAACATAGGAAAAGAAATATATAGCCTAGCACAAGCCAGTTTAAACATATTCTGGTATTATATGCTATACTGAATCAATTATGCAGTGGTCATAGTCTGCTGACCTTAAATGTAAGGCAATAACGCAATTGACAAAGGGTCGTCATGGAGTTCTGGTTTAACAAATCTGAGTATTTACTACAACACACAAACAATCTTACTGATCAAATAAACATAGGCTATTACAAAAAATATATTCAACTTTGGCCATAACCGCACTCGTAGGTTAAAAAACATTTGAGGAGTAAATTTACAGAGTAAATTCAACATAATTAGACAAAATACAGTCTCTGTGACCCCCCACCCTGTCAAAAAGGTCATTCTTAGGCATGTTTTTAATGGCACTCGGTGTGAGTCTCAAGAGTAAGACGTAGACAGAGGAGAGCTTGTACGACAACCTGACTTTCTGACCGTCCGCTTGAGAAATCCAGTACCAGCATGGGTTAATTTGGCAGAGGCCTTACTACACCTGCTCCTCTATTACTGAAGAGGGCAAATGGTCGGCTGCTTTTAATGGGTCCAGCTTATCTTCAAAGGCCTACTGGCTCTTCCATGCGTGGCAGTGAGAGAGCAGTGAGAGAGGCTGGAAGGACAGCCTGCCAGACAGCTCTAACATGCCAGACTGAGCACAAGGGGAACTGCAGCTTTAGAGTTGAAACTCTAATCTGTGCATACTGGTTAAGGGGAACTGGCATTTGTCCGGGAGTCATCACACCTTGTCTGGACTCAAGCTGCTTGAAATTAAAACTTGCTCACCCTCTACTTGGTTGTTTATTACATCTAAATAGGCAAGTCAAAGCATTCATAATGGTGAAGTTGCTTGAGACTCATGAGATGCAACCTAGGTGAGAAGTATGAGGTAGTCACTATTTCTCCACCTGAACAAAGGTAGATCTCTTCTCTCCAGTCAAACAGGGTAGCTCGGTTGGTTGGTTTGGATGTTATTATGGCTTGTGACAACCATGATCAGCATTTTGTAAGGCAAAGCAGAGAAGCTATAAATCTAGAACAGATGTAAAATTGGAAGAAAGTGTAAATATCAAAAGTTAAAATGTAAGAAAAATAGAGGAGATCCGGTCTGTTGCCCCCATTTTGGCATTGTCACTTTGGTGATGTTGGCAACGGCGTGAAATCCTCCAGGAGATGAATAAGGAAGAGAGGAGTAGCAGAAGAGCTGAAAAACGAAGTCTTAACTGCTGGAGGTGGCATGGAGGCAGCCAGATGACGACCTTCGTTCCTCAGCCTCTCTTTGCATCTGTGGATCCCCCATCATCCCCCTCCACAGTCCAAATCTGGGAACCGTTTATTACAACAGCACACACTTCTTGGTGTTCTTTTTCGTGACTGGATACAACACCGCTCTCACAGCTTCAGCAAACACCTCCCTGACACCTTCCTGCAGCAGAGCTGAACACTCCATGTATTTAACAGCCCCGATCTGCTTGGCGAGGGCATTGCCCTGCTGCTGGGTGGTGGGAGCCAGGCCCTGCTCCTTCAGCTTCTTTACCGTTTCTGCATCGCTCCTCAGGTCTCTCTTGGTGCCCACCAGGAGGATGGGGACGTTGGGGCAGTGGTGAGACACCTCAGGATGCCACTTGTGCCGGACGTTGGCATGGGAGGAGGGGCTGCCAATGGAAAAGCAGATGATGAAGACGTTGGTCTGGGGATAGGAGAGAGTGCGCAGGCGGTCATACTCCTCCTGGCCTGCTGTGTCCCACAAGTTGAGGCTGACAGTACGGCCATCAACGCTCATCTGAGCGCTGTAATTGTCAAACACTGTGGGAATGTATTCTTCGGGAAAGGCGTTGGTGGTGTAAGAGATGAGTAGGCAGGTTTTACCCACTGCCCCATCACCCACCACCACACACTTTATGGTCTGCATCCTGCCTACGACCACTGGGGCTGCAGCACCTGACAACAGAAAAAAAGGGCACCTGGGTGACTACCAATTACAATACTCCAACTCTGTGAAGCTAAGCTAAATGATATGGCACTAATTGTTCAACTTTAATTGATTAGGGAGAAACTGCTGGCCTATAACTCTGAAGAGACAGTTCATACAGCTTTTCACCCAGCTAGCAAACCAGCTAGCCGCCGCCAACATTAGCTCATCGACGTAATTAACGTTACATAGCTTAGCTACAGATTCAGCCGTCCATTTATCAAGAACTTCTGGAAAGTTCAAATCACTGGTGATTGATTACACTACAACAATAGAATCGAAAGCGAGACGGCGATTCTCTGGCGTTTATTTTGTCGCCCTGATCACTTTAGGATACTAGGCGTTCCCCACTGGCTAGCATCAGGCTAAGGAACTAGCGCCTTTGGTGGTTAACAAGCTAGCTAGTTAGCAAACAAGTTGAAAGTTAATTTGCAAGCCACATGTTAAAAAGGTCTGTTCACGACCCGACAACTCCCTACAAGTTACTCGGAAAATTACATTCTATTCTAATACATGTCCTAGAGGTAGAAATTTGCTGTAACAAGGAAATTTGAAGGGTTTTGTGACTTACCGCCACTTGGCTTTCGATCTCTTTTTGCCTGGTATAGTCAATCACAGCCGCATCCGGGGAGCTGTCCATTACGTAAAAAGAGACGTACGGAAACAATGCAAGCCGGGAGTTGTAGTTTCATTTTGTGATAGTTGTTTCCATGACACTAGATGGCAGTGTTAAGCCATTCTGACTTTAATAAAAATAATAATAATAAAAATAATAATAATGATCATAATCATAATCATAATCATAATAATACACTTAATTTGCACTTTTCATTGATAGTGAAACTTAAAATGCTTAATAACATAGAACACACAACATAAAGAAATCCTAATATGAGTTAAGATGAAAACGTTTCTATGATTTAAACCTCCCTGTGAGTTGTGTTGAAAACTGTATTCTGAAGTTTGGCGACAGGAAGAATAATTGTTAAATAAAGTATTATTTGTCTTCCATCTCAAGTGATGTGACTTAGCAAGTGGTGGAGTAAGTATTGATATATTTTATTTAAAGATCCCATCCACACGTTTGACAAGATATATGCATATAAATGACTCTACTTTGAATAATAATTTGTGTCTGATATTTTTCCTCAAAATAAGTTAAATTATATTGTTAAAATCCTTTAAATCACATCTATTCCTTCTCCCTCATTAAAAATCCCAGAATCTATTCATGTAAATATATTTCATTTTAGAAGTTTAACTGTTGGACACAAGATGTTTCCTACTTCACTGAAAACCCCATTCTCAGTGTTTGTGCACTGGAGGCTTCAAGTTTCCACATCACACTTGTTTAAGTTGAATATTGGACCAGAATTGGCTTCCAAACTATTTGTGATGTCACAAATCATGATTATAGGCCTGCTCATAAAAATCAGATTTTCAGTGAGCACAGAAAAACTTTTAACTTTCAGCAGATGAATGTGAAAACAGCCTTCAAGAGTCAAACGCTGCACATACATCATTCCGCACAGTGAAGCTTACATTCAACATTCAACTGTAGGAACAAGAAGAAAAATATGTATTTGATTGGAGGGGGACTTTAAGTAAAAGTAGAAATGCCTCCGTAAAAATTACTATAATATAAGTAAAAGCACACAAACTCATAATTGTAGATAAGTAGAGGTAGTCATGCAGAATGGGCCCTTTCATAGTGTTATGTTATTTGATTGGATTATTGTATCAATACTACTGATGCATCAACATGTAAACAGTATGTTTATGATGTAGCTGGTCATGGTGGAGTATTATCACTTTATATACTGTTGCATAGTTAATCTGTAACAATGTGTCATGTTTTATTTTACACTTTTTATATAAAATCTTAATCTTCAAACAAACTACTAACCACATATTTTAAATACATGTTGCAGAGTAAAACAATGTGTGACTCTGAAATGTAGTGGAGTAGAAGTATAAAGTAGCAGACAATGGAAATACACAAGTACATGTACTTACTACACAACTGTACTTAAGTGAAGTACTTTCCACCAGTGTTTCCACTAATGCAGACAAAGGACCCAGCTACAAACATTTGCTTGTAATCAGTGTCACATTCAACTGCCAGATTTATGAATAGTGTCTGGCATGACATTTTTCCTGTGTAAGAGACAACATATCTTTCTTTCTGGACTGCAAAGATGATAAAGGACAACGTGACCTGATGACTCCAATAATTGACTAATAATCACTTTAAAATAATGTAAACCCACACACTGTGCAACCTGTCTTTCAAAAATGACACCTGCTGAAAAGTGTTTTCCTGACCTGACAGACTCCTATCCAACATTTTAACTGTCATTGTCAATGAGGGAGGCTGTTCCTGGATTTTACCAGTCTGTTAACCTTTCAAGAGGAGACTGGATGCATGGACGCCTGCACTCTTGCTTTGGCTTTACCCTTTTCTCTTGAACTTGCTACATTCTCACCATTAAATGCCACTGTGTGTGTCACTGTCTGTGCATACATACTCAACGTAAAACAATCCTGTCTCCTGTCTGTTGGACCGCATCCTCTCTTTGGTCAGCACTGGTCTTAAAGCCCATATATCACTTATTCACCTTTAGACAAGTCATTATTCTTTCTAAGCCAATGCTTTCAGATCCAAGCAGAATACTCGAAGGCAACTAAAAGAGGTCTCACTTTAGACTACTCTGTCCTGCACCCCTGGAGACCCGCTGATGATGTCACCTCTATACACTGAGGCAGGTTAAGAGGCCAGCACTGACCGACAACCGGACACTCAAGAACACAAAGAGGCACCAGTTTATTGCCTTTCCCAAGAGGTTCTGGCGTCACTGCGGCCTATAAAGAGAGAATTCCCACTGGGACCCTACACCCACAGTCACCCTCCACCCCAACCCTTGCACCCCACTATTCTGCCAGGAGATTCCCCGGGACGTCTGTAGCATTTCCATGACAACAGCCACTGACAGGATTGGGGGTGACTGTGTCAAGAGATGCAGTAAGAGAGAGCCCAGATGAGAGGGAGAGAAAACTGAGGGTGACAAGAAGACAGAGGACAGCAAGATGCAAGAGCAGAAGTTGAGGAGGAAGAGTGGGGACCGTGAACGTGAAGGCTGTTAAAGCAAGTGCTCGCCTTGAATACAAAATTTTAAAAAAACATCTGTGAGAATATGTCAACAACACACACAAACAGGTAGTTTTTAATTTGGCTGATGAGCACCTTTTTCAGAGAGGAACAACACCACTATCCATATCACCGCATTTATTCGTCTTTTCTTATTTACAAATCCACGTAATACAGTGAATAACACGCAATGCTATTCAATAAAGTTATAGAATCTTTTTATATAAAACAAAAATTACATATATCATCTCCTTGCGGCCTCCTCTTCAGTTTGTAAAGTGCATCAGAACGATGAGGCGTCTCAACAAGAGGATGAAGAGTTCAACATTGTACCGAGTTCTGTTCAGACTGTAGAGACAGTGTGATAACGCAACGATCACTTAGCAGAAGGATCACAGTATTCAAAACATTTGGACAATTCCCTAAAATAAAATTAAATGCAAGAGAGATTGAAACAGTTTCCCAGATTACAATTCTTAAAAGCATACTTGTAGCACTGACTAGGCACAGGAGAGTGTTCACTTGGCTGCATTTTACTGATGTGAATTGCTCTACATATGAACAGTTAAGATGGGTCTTCTTATAGTATCCTATTGCCTGCATAGGACACAAATGGATGTGAAAAGAGGTAGGATGTAGAGGATATACTGTTCTGCTGGTGCATGAAATGCTATCAGTGTAGCTTCTCACAAATGTAGAAGCACATCACGACAACCATTTCATAGAAGTAGAATTTAGTGGAACTAGAGATGATCAAGACCAGAAATCTACTGATGACACAAAAGTGACCTGCAAGTTATGTATTTGACAGCAATCCATAAAGGCATGAGACGTTTGTACAAACTGCACTTTTTCACTCCTATCACCTCCACAGTGGCGGAGCTGTAGTAGCTCGAGGCATTTTGGGACCAGGTATTCGTGAAGCTGTAGGGATTTTAGAGCTAGCTGGTGAGACGCTTGTGCTTGTTGTCTTAGCAGTTTTATGTCTGGCTGCGGATATGACAGCCGTGCGTATGGTCTTGGCTGTGGCAGAGGACGGGCTGTGGGCAGTGCGAGGCTGGGAGGGAACCTGAGTCTCAGAGTTTGGGGCGACTCGTTTAGACACACGGAGAGGAGTTCCTCTGACGAAGGCTGGTTGGGTGTTGCCTGAGACTTTATCGGGCAGAGATCTGTCTGAGACTCTGCGGGTCAGAGTGGACTTTCCTGGAGTCTGTGGCTCACTTACAGTCTGTGTCCTCTCACGTGCGCTATTACTTCGTTTCACATCTGCCTGGACAGCAGCAGCAGCAGGCCGTGTGACAGGGGACGAGCGCATGGATAGGCTGCGAGGAGCAGACAGACGGCTAGGAGTGGGTGGGTTGGTTGGGGCTGGGGCTCCATTTGAAGGCTCAGTTTTGGAGCGCACCCTAGGAATGCCTGTGCTATTGGAAGGTCCCACACGTGACACAAGTCCCCTCTTGGCCCCTATCCCACTACGCACAGGGTTCTTCATATTTCGAGTCTCCTCCTTTGATGTAGGAGACGTTGGAGTTGTCCCCTCTCGAAAGTCACCCTCTCTCTCTTTCCTCCACTTGGAGCAGAGGCTTGGTGCAGGTCGTGGTAGTGGGGATGTTGGGGGTGACAAGGCATCGTAGGATCGTAGGCCTTTCACCAGAGTGTGGCACTCCAGTGTTTCACCCACACGGGAGTATGACCTTGCAATCTCCCTCTCAGGACTTGCTAAGTCAGAGTACTCTCCTGGCTGTGACTGGCTGAACTCTGGTAGACTGGAAGGCATCCAGCTCTCCTCTACAGGTGTTGACGCCTCTTCTGTGTCTGTTTGCTTTATTAGGCCTGCATCAGGTAAAGGCATCACAGCGCTTGTAATGGTAGGTGTCCCTCTGTTCGGTGGTTGTAACTCTACTTTATCTGAAGCATTTATGGATGATTGTGATTGGCTCTCAGATCTCTGGTACCTGAGTGACCTAGCCGTGCTGTCACTTTGAGAAAGAATTCCATTCTTATTAACAGACTGAGGAGTGGACTCATCAACACAAGAGCTATTAGATTTACTCTGAAGAGGATGACTATGGTCTGTCAGCGGCAGGCCAAAACTATGTCTTTGAGTCGAAGGCTGGCTTTTAACACACAGGGCAGATGTATCAGTGTTTATAGCACCAGAGTTTGTACAGGGACTGGGTGAAGATTCAATGTTCATTGAAGCCATGTGTTCACGTGACATCTCAGCTTGTTTTTTAAGTCCACATGTTTCTGTTGCCTTCAGTTGGCCTTGTAGGACATATGAAACGCTCTCTGGCCCTTGTTGCTTGATTGTGAAGCCACGTCCATGTTGAGAATGATTAAATGAAGGTTCCATACTCTGGTTGGTTGTTTGGTGGGGCTGAGCCCTGCTCCCTCTACCCAGAACATTTCCTTGATCAACGGGGGAACACGTGCCATCCATCTCCGGAGAACTACAAAGCACAGCAGCTGTCTCATGGTCAGAGGAGCTATTAGAGTGATAACTGGCTGACGTCGGGCTGCTGCCCAGCTCAGGGAAGCTCTTAGGTATCGATGTGATATGGAGATGGGCATCGCTTTGGAGGGTTTGGGAGTGTCTGCGGGAATCAGAGCTCCTCAGGCTACGACGACTCCAAGTGTAGCTCAAGTTCTTCTCCAGGAGTTTCTCCAGCTCATCTTGGTTCTCCTGAATGTGAGGCTCTCTGGCAAGGTTGAGGCTCAAGTCCAACCCCGTACAAATAGCCAAAGAGCGGCGCTTTCCCCCCATCTCACGCTGACGCTCCAGCCGTTTCTGCTCCTTCAGCTCCCGCTCTGCATTCTCCTGTAGACAAAGGAGAGAATCATTTGTCAGTGACGCTTAGTAATGACTTCAACTTGTGTGTCTAATTCTGTAAGACTTTTCCTTTTCAATTTCTGGATCTAACCTGGACAGCTCTTTGGAAGCGGTGGCAAAATGAATGGAAGACCCTGCAAGCCTCCTCTAGTTTGAAAGTGCTGTCGTCCTCACAGAAGAACTCCACCAAAGCCTGACTTGACATCCTCATGCCCTCCACCTCATCCTCTGCCTCCTTCAGCCGCTCCTCAGCCACCTGCACACAGATGGAAAAGACATATTTTACAGTCACCTTTTCCACTAATGTCTTCATATCCTTTACCCTACCAATTTATTATCTTTCATAAAAAACATGTTACATTTTGGCTGGTGTGTTGAACTTTTAGTTGAAGAATGAGTACATCAAAACAATGTATGTTATACCTCCAGGAAAGGTTGTGTATGCTGCTGAATCTCAGCATCAGTCTGGATGTTTGCCTTAAGCGCCACCACTCTGCTTTTTAACTTGGATAAGTCCTCCAGTACAGACTCCTCACACAACCTGAAAACAAGAAGTTATATAATACGCAATTGTGTTTAGAACTGTAGAGAAATTGCTCGGTAACATCAGCATGATGAAAAGTAATACAACTACTACAAGCTACTGATAGCAGCTGGGTGCCTTTTTCTGACACAAGAATGTCTTGATTAAATTTACACTTGTTCTAGGAGTCTGTTGGGGTGTGTTGGTGTTATTGAGGGGGTTTGTGTATTCCCTGAGCCTTGATCACTATCTGACATGATGGAATCCGGGTTTTGGGAAGAGACTGACCTGGAGGCGGAGCCAACATGGCCTAGTTGGCTGGGAAATGACAGTAAACTCTGGTCCTTTTTTACAGCTTCCTGTGGCGACAAACACAAATGATTATCCAGCTATTGTTCCAAAAGATGCAACACGTCATTCGCTAATGTTGACAAAAATGATATGCTATGTGGAGCAGTCTGGCTTGAGGGTCTGTTCTGTAAACACTGTGCAGTCAGACACAATTGTTTTTTGCAGAAATGGTGCTAAAACTAATTTACCCAAGAATGTTTCGAGCCAGTTCATGTCCATCAATAATAAATAAATTGAATATCTGTCAAGAAGATGCATTTGACTTCTCTAAAAAAAAGAGGGTGTTTCATTTCACGTTTGACTAACAACTCTTAAATTTAATCCCTGTTTTGTTGATAATATTTACTTCCTTCTTTTTCTACTGTATATTTAAATTTCAGATCTTACCATGGCTACAAAATGCAGCAGATTCATGCCCGGCTTGTTGGCTTTGGTGTCAGCCAGTTTGAGCAGTGATGAAATTCGGAAACCAGCGGCATTCCCTGAATATCCACCCTGAGAAGCCATGTACAAGGTCAGAACAACACAAACATACTCCACCAACGTGACAACTTTAAACAAACAATGATACAAAACCCAGGTGCACAGTCAGAGTGACGCCCCTGAACACACACCCAGACCCCTGGTGTATTGTGCACAGATAAAAGGGCCAATTCTGCTTTGTCGGGCTAAAGAAAAGAAAAGAAAAAAATAAAATAAAGAAGCACTCACAGCATTCATGTAGTTCCCTGCTTTCAGCACCAAACGAAGGATGGAGTGTAATTCAGGACAGCTCAGCAGTTCTAGACGAGTCAAAGACAAAGATTCAATATTTTGCCTCAAGGTTGAAACATGATGAGTAGTGTATACAGCTGACAGCGAGGCCTTCAAATGAGTCAGCAACTGTTCTGAAGAACTGGCACTCGGGCTGAGTGGTAAACTAAACTTTCATACAAAAAAAATGCTTCTGAAAGCAGGTTTCTCCTAAATCAGTAAGTTGCTCTGAACAGCAGATTAATTCTAGATAGGAGCATTTAAACAGACCTAGATCATTATATTGGTGGAGTACACAACTCCCTGCTGTTACTTTACCTCTGGCCGCCTCCCTCAGACATCTGGCTGCCACACACAGAGAGGTCACAGCTGGGTCAAACTCTTGTTGCAGGATCATGGCATCCAAACGTAGCCGAAAACTAATGGAAGAGGAAAGAGAAAGACGGATGGATGAATGAACAGGCAGGGGTGAGTGATGATGGAGATGAAAAGGCACTCCTGATCAATCATCACTTAAATAAGCAAGTCAGTACAAAGAGAAGCACATGAGCAGTAAGTGTCTCATTAAAATAAACAGATAAAAACAGCAGTTTTAAAGCTAAAAATCAAGCTGGAAAAACAAAGAATCTGTACTGGGAACATGCTTGGTAATTATATCCTATCTAGTGCTACGGTGAGGTGTACCTGGGGACTTCCACCAGCAGCAGAATGAAAAGATCAGGCTCTCCAAGCCAGCTACGCTCCCCACTGAACCTCCTCAGGCGAGATTCCTGAGAGAGAACAGATGCTGAGTCAAATCTGGAAAGCAATATGGAATACTAAAACCAACATGCCGTTAACAGTCAATTCCAATATCTTTCACCGCACTCCTCCGGAAACAGACCACATTATACGACATGGTGTAATGGCAAACTTTTGATCATCCTAACCAGGGCCAGATGATGAGTAAGAGGAGAGAGTGGGGGAGGGGAGGAGAAAGGGGTTGTCACTGTTGTATTTGTGTGACAGAAAAGGCACTTTACCTCCTCATTGTCAGGCAGCAATTTGCAGAGCTCTGTGAGCTTCTCCACTCCGTAACGGCCCCCAGCACCATGCCTGATATCCTCAACTATCTCCTTCGCAGGCCTGTGGAAAAACGACAACAGACACACCGTAAGCATGACATCATTTTTAACACGCAATGGAGCTATCTTGGGTAGACCGGCAGTGGTGTCCTACAGTTTTCAGCCTGAGAAAAGGCAAGAACCCCCAGACACCCAACCCCCAGGAAAACCCATGTTATGAACGGTATCAGCTCTTTGTTTTGCCATGATCACACAATATTGAGGCTTATCCTGTTCTTATCAGCCAAAGTGTCGGGGAAAGAGGGTTGGTTGACGCCGCGCTGGCGACGCAAAGTTGCATATCCACTGGACAAATAAAAGGCAAACGTCTGAAGGGCCTTGGGATGTCAAGGTGAAAGACAAGAAACTGATCCGGCTGACTGTTTGACCTCTGATTTACTTCCTCCCATTGACACATCTGTCCTTCACTCCAGCAGCTTTCCATTATCAGCCCATCACACACACTCATATTCCATTATGAGATCTTTGTTCTCCAACATATTCACCTCATTTATGGACAATCACAATCACGACTATTAAGAATCTAAGTTGGATTAAGGATAAATCATTTTCAGGACCTCACTTTAAAAATGCTTTTTGTTATTTGTTCCAATTCAGTCTATTGAAAACTAAATACTGAATGACATAGCCTATAAATAACACATAATGAGATGATATTGAAGTGCCTACTCAGGCACTGATATCTGGCAATACAAAACTGGATTTTGTTTAAACTACACCCACATTTCAAAAGTAGATCTATCTCTGTTTAAAACAGTCTAGTAGAGGAGGGTTTAGAGGGCAAATAAGCTTCCAATGTTTGTACAGAAGAGGTTCTTTTCACATAATGGCTTTCCCTGCAAGTCTTGACAAATCTAGTTTAGAAGAAAGCCGCTCTTCAGTTGAGACCCGCACAATTGAGTCTCCATGAACATTTCATGCACACGTGGAGGCATGACAATACAGCAACTCAGCACTTCCTTTAGCCTTTATTTCTACCAGCAACAGTTAAATATGTCATTATTTCCAACATCAAAAAGTTAATCTGAGTG
Source organism: Thunnus thynnus (assembly GCF_963924715.1). Lineage (NCBI taxonomy): Eukaryota > Metazoa > Chordata > Actinopteri > Scombriformes > Scombridae > Thunnus > Thunnus thynnus. The sequence goes on along the minus strand of NC_089525.1, from coordinate 13,254,807 downwards.
ATTCAGACGTCATACTGCATGTAAGTGTGCTTTAACAACTATAAAACAGACCTATTCATTATGAGAACTGCAGCTTTGTTTGAGTTAGGCAAACATGCTAAAGAGGCTTTAAGGGATGGATGAATATGACAGGCCACCAGTGGGGTCTCTCTCTGTAGGGGGTAGCTTTACCATTAGACACTCTTTAAGGGCATCAGCAGGTGTCAACTCTTGACTCCTAGGGCTATACCCGGCCACTTACTCACCACCCTCTTTTAAGACGCTTAGTCCAGCTGCTAAGGGTGCACCCTCCCCTGCACCTGTCCCCCGCAATATACTCATGTCCCCTCCCCGACACCAGTCATCCTCTCTCCCGATGAGTCCTCACACTTCTGACAAAAACTGCACATCCATCCTTCCTTGATATACGGCTACACTCTCCACTTCCACTCAAGTGAAGTACTGTTCCCCTGGGCACAGTTGAACACACTTCTGTTTCCTGCTCTTTGAGCTACTTTCAATTTTGACTGATAGCGACCTCCAGGAAATGCAAAAAAAACCCAGAAACTGGTCACTGTTAGTAATAGTGCTGCACTACTACTAATGATTTTAATAATTGATTAATTGACTAATTGTTTATGAAATGAAAAAATGTGAGAGGTCCATCACAATTTCTCAGGGCCCAATGTGATGTCGTCTAACATTGTTTTGTCTGACCAACAGTCCAAAACCTATAGATTCTGAATTTACAATGATGCAAAGATTAGTCGATTAATTGATCAACAGAAAATCACAGCAACTATTTTGATAATCTATTAAACATTTTAGAAGCAAAAATGCCAAACCTTCTCTGGTTCCAACTTCTTAAATATGAGGATTTTCTGTGTTTCTTCGACATATATCAGTTAATTGAGTATCTTTAGTTCCTGGACTGTTGATCGGACAAAACAAGCAAATTGAAGGCCTCACAGTGGGCTTTAAGAATATGCGAATGACATTTTCCTCTCACTATTTTTTAATAGACCAAATGATTAATAGAGAAAATAATCAGCAGATTAATCACTAATAATGAGTGTAATTGTGAGTTGCAGCCCTAAATGATATAAAACAGCAAGTCACATTTGAGAGGCTTGAACCAGTGAATTTGGAGCATTTAAAAAATGACTGTAACAATTAATCAGTTACCAAAATAGTTGCAGATGAATTTTCTGTTGATCAACCAATTGTTTAAATCAGCTTATCATTTCAGCTCTAGTTAGAAATGAATGAGCTTACATCTTGAACTGGCGAAGAAATATTCCAATGTTCATACTGCGTTTGGAGTCCAGTAGGGAGATCTGTAAAGAGGCAAAGGACACATATAAGGTCAAGAAAAGAGGAAGAAGTCTCACTATCTTTGTATATTTCCTTTAATGAGAAAAACATCACTGGTATCCCAATGATCTGACCTCCTCTGACTTGTCCTGAGAGGATCTGCAGTGCATCAGAGCAGACCGGCGTCTCAGGGTGCTGGTTCTGTCCTGAGGCTTACTGTCCTTCTGACCAAACAGCTCATCCAGAGAATGGAGGTCTATTGGGAACTCGTCCTCGCCCGGGGCCGCCCCGGTCCACACGCTTTTCCTCCCCTCCACCTTCTCTTTGGGGATACGCTCCCAGTTAAGCTTCCTCAGCCGGCTCCGACGGGCACTGTCCGCTCGGCTAAAAGGTGAGGATGATGCAGGTGGAGGTGGGAGAGGAGGAGGGGGGGGAGGAGGAGGAGGTGGAGGTGGTGGAGGTGCTAGGGGAGGCGGCGGTGGGGCGACCAGCACCGGACGTGAATCCATGGCTGTCACTTCCACAGCGTCAGGGGCAGCGGCGGGGAGGGCAGGCAGTGTTCCATGAAAGGCACGAGACTCCTTGATGGCTACAGTCAGGTTGATGAGCATAGAGGCCGCCGGGTTTGTTAAAGGGGAGGGGTGTTTGGCGGGTGATCGGTGTCTGCTCGGTCAGTGACGTCTTTCCCAGCCTCCAGTGAGCTCTAGTTCAAAGGTCCATCAACAACTCCAGCCTAGGAAACAAGACAACAACAAAAAATCTTATCTCAGACATTATTGAGCACAGAAAGAGACAGGAAATCAGGCTTATCCAAGAATATTGCAACAGAACGCCACTCTTTGTAGCTGAGGCCAATGACCTCACCTGAATATTGTAAGTTTGTCTAACACCTGGCCTGACTTCTCCTTTCATTAGCATGACTCCAGCGCATTGACAAGTAGTCGGAGCTAAGAATGTAACCCCTGGCTCAACTTTCAATGGAAGTTCAAGGCGTTTTTTTGTAGGAAGGTACTAACTGAACAAAATGAGCTCTCTCCCCCACAGCAGGCTGTTTGAAGCAGCTTGTCCCATCCTGTTCAGTTTCACCTGGCCGCGTGCACACACGCCTCCATCACGCACCTTCTCCCTTTTAATTAGAAAACACGGAGACACCAAAGGCGAGGTGGGAAGATGCACAGCTAACCACAAGCCTAAAAAAAGTAGAGGGCTTCAGCAGCTTCAGAAATTATGACTTTAAATATTCTTCTCTCGTTATGGGAGGTTGACGTCTGAAAACTCGTTGCGCGCACTTGCACCAGCAAGTTTCAAGCAGGATTAGCAAAGCAATTAGGAATGAATCATAGGTCTCAGGTGTTGTGGTTCAAAGTCTTGAATCATGCATGAGTTTGTATTTGGTTGAGAACAAATCCTCCTCGTCGCCCTCCATTGCGCTCTCTAAGTGAATCATAACTTTTGGGAAACTTGAAGGGGGTGCGCTCGGTTGCCAAACTCTTCCACAGAGCGCCGCACGAGCGCGCTGCACAAACCGCCGCCGGTGATCTCATCATTTAACGAGATCTGTATCTTGACAAGCAAAAAATCATTTGACAAACCAGTTGCTCAAGAGTTCGCTGGAAGATTACACAAAGAGCAATTGTTATTATAAGTTATTACAGTAGCCTAAACATGCAACGTTTGCCTCCTTTAGTTGGTTTTGATTTAGATTTAACAAACTTTTCAGCATTTTTTCATGTTGATATTTGGTATAGGTTTACAACAACCAGGCAGTATATTTCTGTATCTTTTAAGTTCATTTAACATTAAAAACGATGCCTCAGTGAAATGACAGAGCGCTGTTGACGTTGTTCCTATGTATCTGATTCCAGACAATAATAAAGTTATTTTACTTACTTGCTGTGGACGGCACTTCTCCAGAGAAGTAACTCCACAAACCCCAACAAGAAATCCAGGCTTAATTTTACGTGGAACCTCGATAAATATACACTTCAATCCCACTTTTTTTGTTTTGGTTTGTTGTGTCTTCCTCGTCCCGGTGATTTACGCCGCTCCACTCGCTGCAGTCTCTCAACTTGCGGGGAAACTTCCACACAGCTCATCCAGGACGCGCAGGCGCGCTCTTGCACGCTGATATGCCTTTATTGTATCCTCCCAGTTTTCCCATGGGCGGATTTTTAGGGGTTTTTCAGGTGGGGGTGCGCTCGATCTGAACTCCACTTTACTCCACTTCTAGACTTTACATGTCATGATGGGGCTGAATTTCTGGAATGTTTGAGTTACAAAGGATGAAAAAAAATGAAAACAATAACCATCGTCTTTATAAACGGTTCTTTAATCTGTAAGGATTGTTTTAATTGCCTTAATACCTCATGTGGTCCAGATACGATTGCACATGAAAGCTTGCCAGCTGTCAGGAGCTGTATTGACAGCTTGATAAGTCTCTATTTCAGACTAATCATCATAGTAGGTAGGACTCTGATCTGTAATTGGTGCAGAAGGCCTTGATCAGGCTATGAAGAGTATGCTATTGAGAACCTGAGAGAGGGAGCAGATGGCTATCAGACATGGGAAATGATGTCCACATCTCCTCCCTGAACTATGATCAGCCTGGAAAAACAGAGGAAAACGGGGTATAGGTGAAAGCCAAGAGGCTAGAAGTCGCTCTAGGGTGCTGAAATGGTCCAGGTGCTGGGATGTAGACCCATAACACCGACCTTTCATCCGAGGTGCTGGAGCGCTCCTGGCTCATGTCACCTGGTGCTCCCTGGTCCGGCTCAGGTAGCCCTTTTCACGGGCCACGCTGACAGGCAGTCATCATCACCTCTTGGGCTGCAGTAATTAGGGGGTTACGACCCTAAAGATCTGGCCATTGTTGTTCCTGTGCGGCAGGGCATGTTTTAGTGTACCAGTGCCAGAATAAACCTCTCTCAGGAAACTTCACTTTCTATTCAGTCACTCAATTCTCAGAGTACAGTGCACTTCTCAGAATACAAGGAAATGCCACTGTTGAGAGACGTCTGCTTTATAGTCCATAAAGGGCCTGAACAACCCTACACAATTCCACATATTATGCCAGCATTCATGTAACACGGGCACTGCGACAGTGATTAATGAATAGTAAGGAGTTAACTTGGCATCCCTCACTTGTTTCACCAAGATGGTTAAATTGCAAGAGACAAAACAGTCTGTGATGTGTTTACATGCCCACTCCCAGCCGGTCCCCCTTTGCATAACAGTGAGCTTCAGAGCCTGTGCTTCACTTGGCCCATTCTCTAGTGAATGAATGTGCATGAGGGTGTTCATGTGTAAGATTTGTGTGTGAGCCAGTTTGAATGTGAGAGGGAATCCATGCATTCAACTTAAACTGCGTTGCGTAGACCTATGGTGAGAAATAAATGTTTGTCCTGATCTTGCGGTATGACATTTCTCTGATGTGTTATGGAAACCTACCACCCTTGGAGAAATAAGGATTAACACACGGGACCTCAAAGCAACAAACGTTAAGAAACACAGTCCTTAGTGTGATGGGGTGGTTGCAGCTATGCACCAAGTGTTAGCCTTTCACCATTTCTCCTTCTTAATCTCACTTTGAAGTCCCAGAAGGGTTACATAAAGGTGACAGCTATTAGTTCCCTCCTCCTCTAACTTACACATACATAATAATGGGTGCTCACACACACACACACACACACACACACACACACACACGCATACCAGCAAAATGGCATTTGTTTTCCACAGAACTTTTGCTACGGTGATCAAATTCTATACAGTGGCCTCTGCTGCAATTGGCTTTTCACAATGTAGAAATGAATCCGGATGTGAAGAAATCAATACAATAGATTTTTATCCCAGATGCCCCATTTATACGGCGTGTAAAAATGGCTGAAAACTATTCCATGTGAAACTATTGATGTAACCGTATGAGGGCTTAGTGTTATTCTGCCTCTGGTGAGTCTGGTCTGCCTCCTGGGTCTTGGCCATTTCCATGGTGGAGTAAATAGGTCAGTGTGACTGCGGCTCTGCAGGGCTTTTAAACTCATGCATAGACATAGTGTGTGTGTGTGAGCAAACATGCACACACACACACACACCTGGATCTGATCCCAGACTGGGACAGTAGGTCTGGGGAGGTATTCCTAATCAAACCCAGGTTCCTCAGATCTCTCTTGGTTTCCCAGCTGCAGTCAGATCACGTGCAGTTAGTCAGAACAGCCTGACAAGGATCTCTGGCTTTGGTCAGACCGCCGGCCTGATAAGAAGAGACAGCAAGAGACAGACAACACAGCCACACTCAGTCTATCTCTGCGTCTTGCCCTCTTTTTCCCAAATTCTCAAACACCACACATCTGCACTCACAATAACTCATACATGACTGCTCCATATATGAGAACTGGAAGTATATCCACTCCTACACATACATATGTTATAGATGATAGTAAAATACACACAAAGAGGCTTCCACATACTGCTGCCACTGCTTAGGGGGTTCACAGACAGGACATTAGACGATGATACAAACATTATGGAGACAGAAAGATGAAAGTGTAGACAATGACTTAAACTTGCAGAGAAAGAAAACACGCTATAAAGAGCTATCTGTGGAAGCTTTCACTTTCTTAGTTTTCATTTTAGTCAGAACGGACGTGTGGGATTAGTTTTTTCTCCTTTATTTCTCAGTTTTTTAAGCTTCCCGTACATTGATTGTTAAAGAATCTCCACTATGTGCTTTTGCAAGAATATTGGCTGCTGCTTCTCTGGACTTCATCGATTGAGAGAGCAGACAAGAGGCACAACTGAGCCCTGTTCCCCACATTGTTTTCATAGACTGTCCTAACTGCACAGCTGACGCTTTGCTGTGTTTACCAAGCTGTCTAGTGTCACAACATTTTTAGCATTGGATGTGTGTGAGTACACATGTGTGTCTTTTGTGTTGTGAAAAAAGTTGAATTCCCCCAAAGATGGTGAGCATGCTTGTGGGCAGTTGTCCTTGTGTGTGTGTGTGTGTGTGTTTGTTTAAATTAAACTCAGCAGGGTGAAAGGGAGGCTGTGGTGCTGGTGGTCAGTTGTCCTTGGGGGTTGGGTCGTCTGTGTTTGTCTTTGCACATCTGGCCACTAGAGCCACTTCCGATTCCAATTAGGATTTCCTGAGACTCAATAAAAGGGATTATTGGCCTGCAAAAACACCAGCTCAGACCCTCCCACCCTCAGTCGCCTTCCTGCCCCAGCTGCTACGGTCATTACGCTAGTCAGAGCAACAGTTGCACTTCACAAGACACTTACAATGACACAGTGACACACAGCGACAAATCAACCCTTTTCTTTCTTTCTCCTTTTCTCCTTTCTCCTTTTCTTCTTGCATCTCTTTTTTGTGACCTCTCATATTTTATCCCTGGTCTAGAGTCTCCTCATATGTAAAATGAATCAAATGCTTCATAAATGATGTTAGTGAAGCAATGGAAACTAAATTCCCCTCTAACTGACTGATGAGAGACCACAAGAGTCTGTATACTAAGCTGTGGTTTGGGCACAAAGCCCTGAAGCAGAGTGCAGGGGAGCTGGGCTGCGTCGATAGGGGGTCCAGAGCGGCTGCTTGTGTGGCAAGAGTGATCACACAGTTAATATTCAAAGGGCCGGGTCTGTTGTAAAGAAGCCACTAAATGGAGGTTGACAAAGCGCGTCGTACCAACAAAGGCTTCTCTCGAAGTAGGCTGTGTATATAGCATGAAGAGCAGTGAACGGCTGTGCTTTGCTGGGGTGGTCATGTATGGAGTCTATAGTGAGTTATTAAAGCAGGGTCCCCCACTCTTTCTCTCCCACCGTCACAGTTAACTCTAAACCCAACCACACAGCCCTCATTTCATGTCTCTGTGGCTTTGATGGGGTTTTTTTTTTTTAAATTTTGTCACAAGATTGCTTGAACGGAGGGCCAAGTTTTGATCCCCATTGCATTTTGTTGTTGGAATTCAAAATATATCAAAAATGAAGTGAAATAAGCTCAATATGATTATATATTTGTATTTGTATTATTATTTATTTTAACTTTATTTCATAAAACATTACTGTTAAAGTTTTCATTTACACTGCATTATTTACCACATTTGAGTATTGATTGTAACATCTACGTGCTTCATGGTGAGTAAAGCCTTGCAAATTCCCTTCTACATCACCACACACACACTTTCCATGCACATACACACACACACACACACACACACACACACACACACACACACACACACACACACACACACACACACAGTTACTTCAACAATCTAAACCTAATTATTCCCCCCTGCTTCTCTGTGCCAACCAGTGATGTCACCCACAGAGAGACAGTGGGACTGTTGGCTCAGAGCCTGAGAGCAGCTATGCTTGCAGAGTAGAGGAGAAGAGAGGAGAGGAAAGGAGAGGAGAGGAGAGGAGGAGAGAGGAGGAGAGAGGAGGAGAGGAGAGGAGAGGAGAGGAGAGGAGAGGAGAGGAGAGGAGAGGAGAGGAGAGGAGAGGAGAGGGGAGGGGAAGGGAGGAGAGGAGAGCAGAGGGGACGGGAGGGGAGGAGAGGAGAGGAAGTTAAGAGAAGATTAGCAGTTGAGAGGTTAGCAAAGTAGGAAAATGAGGAGGGGACCCCGGAGTTTTGGCTGGCCCTTCTGTTGGGGCTGCAGGGATTAACCAGCCTGCTCTGCTGCTGTACCCATAGAATCCAGCCTCCTCCTTTCTGCTCCTTCTCCGGCTCCGATAGAGCCAACACATTTAAGGCTGAAAGGACAACAAGGAGGAGTTATGAGGGCCAGGCCCTAAGGGGACTCCCTCTGGGATTAACCTAGCTGCTACTCTCTTCCCATCATTTCCACTGGCATTCACTGGGCCTGAGCTAAAACCTATTGATTCTTACTAAACTGTTGCATAACAATGCGGCCTGCCTTTTGCTGAAGCACGGGAGCTGTTGGTAAAACAAGGCACCCTTGGGCCCCCTAACCCTAACCCAAAGGCCAGTTTCATAGGTTGTGGGGCAGCCTTTGGAGGCTGGAGCTGGAATAGGAGTGACTGGACTTTCAGATAAATCAATGAGTGGCATATAAATTGTTTGATAGCTTAAAGAAATAGTTAGTTATTTTACGCTTATTCAATTTATTACAAAGAGTTAGATAAGAGGATGGATACCACTATGATATCTGTCTGTTCAATATGAAATTACAGCCAGCAGCCAGTTAGCTTAGTTTAGCATACAGCCATGAAATAGTCTAGCACATAACCCCGATAAAACCACAATTATTTTTTGTTTTTTACGCATCAGTTTTTGCACGTATTAAACAAACAAAATGTAATGTGTAAATTAGTGAGCTTAGGCAGATTTCGTTATCTTCGGACAGAGCCAGGCTAGTTGTTTCCCCTTGTTTCCATTCTTTATGCTAAGCGAAGCTAAGCGGCTGCTGGCTGTAGCTAAATATTCAGCATACAGCCAAGATTGGTATCAGTCTTCTCATCTAACTCTTGGCAAGAGAGCTGGGAAGCATATTTCCTAAAATGTTGAACTGTTGCTTTAAGTATTGATATGAAGTTGTCTCTGACATGAGGTCTTATCATTTCAAACATGCCAATCACAGTTATTGTGTACAGAAGTTAATCTCACATCTAAAATGACTAGATGATCTCAAAGCCAGCGAGGGGGAGGGCCAGACTGGAGGAGAAATGACTTAATGTAGGTCAGATAAATGGGAAGACAGCATGGGGTTTATTCTACTCTCTGGAAATCACGTGCAAACCCTCTCTCCCTTCCTTCCTCTCTGCCTGACACAAGGAGATCTGGCATGTTTGGCAGAGGGAGAAAAGAGAGGGAACAAAAGGATGAGTGACCAGTGCAGAGTTGGGATGGCCAGCTGAGTTATTTGGTCAAAACCCAGTAAAATGGAAGGACAGGCTGTTGCTAGGCTGTGCTGTGAGAAAGAGAGAGCACTCTGGCTGAGCTCATTGAAAAGAACCAGGCCTCTGTTTACTCACACAGATATAGCACTCCAGAAGCACTGCAATCACCACCAATTAGTATTATTACCCACTATTACTTCCTATCACTCACCCTGAGCCTTCATTAACCACTCAACCTGTGGAGGGGATCTAAAGGACTTACCAAGAGGCTGGAAAAGAGCCTAAATAGTAGTGAGTGATGGGTGCAAAAAAGCATACACATAGGATTTACCAGGAATGTTTGAAAGTGCACACCATCTCCACTGAGAGTTTGCCATTTAAGTACCATATAAATCAAAGTAATTGCGGTAAGTAATTATTTGCATATTGTTAACTATTGGTCATATCAAATAAAAACACTTATATTCCTCACTCTACTTAATCTACTGGCTATTTTCTACCACAAAGCACCACACCCCAAAACATACGAAAAGAATAAATCACACCCCTATTTATCTCTTACATAATTATGACAGCAGTACTAGCAATGGGTGGTACCATAAATGATCAAAATGATAAAACAACATTAAAAACACTAGTTAGATTCTTCTCATCCAGAAATCCCATGAAATGTCCAAACCAGCGATGAATTGACTCTAATAACAAGTATTTAGAACCAAAGCCTGACATATTTTATTCCTCTGAGCCATAGACATCCATTTTCGGCCAAAAACAAAAAAACTCTTCAATGAGCCACATTGTTGCACATGGGTGACATGTTCCTTCATTACCATGAACATACATATTGTAGTTTATTTTGAGTCAATCCACCATATGGTACAAGGTCCTGGATGCTGTAAATACTCACTAGTGCACAACATCTGCGAAAATAGTCTTCAACAAATACACTCCTGACTCCTGTCTTAGTAATGTTTTCTAAAAAACTACGGTGCCCAAAATTACTTGCCTGTTTTAAAGATGAAAATACATAATTATGACTTGTGATTTACAACTTCAGTGGGTACAAATGGCCTTGGGGTCCAGAGCCAGAAACAGGCTGGCAAAGTCAAATAGTATTGAGAGATGTCCTAACACATCATTGGTTTTGATTCTTCCTCATGGAATTTGTTGACAAGAGGAAAAATACTGCAAACAGTTGGTATTCATAGCCAAGTAAGAAATGAGAGAATCAAGCTGTACCAGCTGTAAAACACTGTGTAGAGAACTATCGCCAAGCCCAGAGAGCGTTAGATAAACAGATCTATGCATTGCTGTTTACTCCTCATGTGTACACCTCATGAGTTGTGAAAATTCAGGGGGGGGGCTCTAAAGGAAACAGACTCAAAGGATTATCTTGCACTGACCCTAAACAAAAACCAGAGAGAGGAGAATGAGATAGAAGTGCAGAGGGAGACCGAGAAGGAGAAAGCAAAACAGAGAAAGAAGATTTGTGTTTTGAATCCCTAGAGGCCAATGTCTTGTTTGAAGAGCCCTGAGGTTAAGGTCAAAGGTCGCAGGTCAGGCTCAGAGGTTATCAGCGACTGTTTTGGGTTAACTACAATTGTCTGAGTATATGAGCACTTCTACAGTTAAATGGATCAGTCCAGTGAAGGTATTCAGGGGTTAAAACCGGAGAGCAAGCCCACATCCATCCCGCAGACACAAACACAGAGCATATATGCACTCTCACATTTTTGTGCACGTATACTGTTTATTGGGAGACACACTGGGAATTGTTTCTCTTGTGGGTCTGGGTGTGGTTGAATGTGGAGCTGGGGTGTGAGAGGAAGTCAGTGGGGAGCAGAGGTGTTGAACCCTGTCATCCTGTTGTCAGTGGTCACACCTGCCTGTTGTTCCCAGAGAATGTGAAGAGTTAGCAGGAGGTGCCGTGTTTGTATATTGAGAGTGATGAATTTCAACAGAGAGGAACCAATTAATTAGACAATAACCAAACTAAGACATGGAAATTATTCATTTCTGTCAGACCTGAGGGCTTGGCGGAGTACATACAGCTACATCAGACACAACAATCACCCCTCGATACAAACACACACCCTTACACACAAACACACACTTATGTGAATGATAATAGCAGGGCTCTTGTTTGACGCCTCCCACATTCAGCATGGTGTGGGATGTACTACAGTGCATTCTTAATGGTCTCCCAACTGTGACCTGAGCATGAGGTGTGGAGGAGGAGAAGAAGAAGGAGGAGGAGGGAGGGGGGTGGGGGGGTTGGGGGGGGGGGGGGGAGTGTTGAAAAGAGAGAGAGGGAGGAGAAGAAGGAGTCCTTGGAAACAAAAAGCTTTGACTAGATTTTATGTCCTCACTGGCCTAATATCAAAATATTTTTGCTCATTTGTTTATTGTCGCGGTTTTCATCATGAATTTCTGTTTTCTCGTGTATTTAATTCCTCTCACTAAAGCTTGTTTTCTGTATTTTTAACCTCAGAAATACTTGTTGGTAGATAGCATTTATTAGGAACTGCAGTCAGTACACATCACATACCCCCACAACAGCTCTGTCCATGTTAGGACATCCCTCTCAGCTTCGCCTTGGCTTCGTCATCATTGTTTTGATTCTTGTTGCACAGCAAACCCCACCATGAATTCTGTGTATCTCAGGCTGATCTCAGTCATCTCCAGTGACCCGCAGAGGAGTCGCATATGAGACACGGCAGTCGTAATGCCTAGCTTTCACTAGTGCTGCGATCAAACATAAACAGAGCACGGCTGATTACTTCCATAGTACTCAGTGACAATATGGGCATCAAAGTAGAGAAGGGTGCCACTATGTGGCACATGAGAGCTGTAGGGTCCAGGGGTATAGTTCTGGGCACAGAGTGGGCCTTTCATATGTAGGCCCTTTGAACCCTGACTGATGTGGAAATTCCTTTGAAGTGCTGTTTGGTGAGGCCTAAACTCCAAAGCTGTTTTAACATCTTGAAATGGATCCTTTGTATTCTCACTCAGTGATCACATATGTTCACAGATCTCATAGAGCGCATTTTCCCCTCTATATGCTATGCCATGTTTGACTTTTACTGAAGATGTATAAAGAAGATATATATGTCAAGAGAAGAAACGCATAAGCCAGGAATTCTAATGACATGTTTGAGTCACCATGTTAATTCTCAGACTATTTCCCACCAGGTGCTTGATATGGGTACAAAAACAGGGGAGGGCCACAAATTGTGCAGCCACAGTGTTCCACAGGCCATAATAACATAGTGCTCCCATAAAAATAGCAGATAAGCTAAGGGTACTTATTACAGCTGACAGCAATGATAAAGTGTGCTGTGCAGTACAGTGTTATCCTCTGGTCTTGCTCTATCAGAGTAGATTATAAATAAATGAGCATGAACATTTGTGACAGGACGATCTGTTGAATATTTTTAACGTCAGTATGCCAGGAGGGGGACATTGAGACAAATAGCAGTGTCCTACATTTATATGGCCTCCATATAACCATCCATCCATCCCTCTTCCACTCCCATTTCCCCAGGTGCACTGGGCAGGTCTTTGCCAGGCTATGTTAATTATGAGCTAGTTGGTTTCAGCATTGTATGTCACACAAAGGGGATTTGCTCCAAACCAAGTCCATGCTAAACAAACAGGCCTGCACACAATGCATATAAGCCTGGATGTCTGAATTGCAGGTTATGTCACTACATAATTTTTTTTCTCCCTCCATTTAACATTGATAATAACAATAACATAATAACAACAGCAACAGCAGGCCTGATAATTAATAGTTTGCAAATAGTCTAAAAACAATAAAAATAAGACAGCTGCCAGATATTAATTGGTGACAGTCAAATGAGTAACGCATGCACACACAATGAGAGCTTAGTAGATAAAACAGTGAAGTATGTCTATAAAAATGTTCTAAAAAACTGATCATTACCAGCCTTCAGTCTTCATGCTATAATCTATTCTCTGCCTCCATATCCTTTATTTACCCGTGTACTAATTCATGCACGTGTATTTTCCGTGTATGAATTAGTAAATAGTTCCTCTTTCTGCAGAAAGCCATGCAGGAGCCCATACTGTTCATCTCTACAGCCAGAGAAAGTCACTCAACAGGACTGCAGCAAACGTGACAGCAGGGCTACTACGGCCACCATTGTCCTTCAGCTAAGTGTTAATCTATTTTGTTTTAGCCTGAAAAATTGCCACACTTCAAAGTGACTAAACACTTGGGTCACAATTTGTTATCTATCCTTCCCATGCTTTTGTTGATGTGTAATGTTCTCATTTACAGTTGCTGCAGGAGCCAACAGCCTTCAGACTTCATATGGTTGTGTTTTTGTCTTATTTTCAGTCGAAAAATAATGGCCCTTATCAGGAACAAACATACTCACTTGCAGTTGAGTCAGTGCCACAATCTGAGCCAATATCCATTTCTTAATGCACATGCACTTCCCCTCTTGGGGGTGTTCAGTTATCGTCTACTTCTGAGCCTTCAAAGCCTCACCCAACAGACTGCTAGTCCAACAAAAACATGAGGGCAGGCCCATTAAAATCGCTCTCTGAATTGTTCTCAAATCTTATCAAGCTATTCACATTCATAAAGGTGGGCTTGTTATCTTCAGTATTAGTAAACCAAGGCTACTGATGATACCCTGACAATGCTGACTGGCTAACATATAGCTAGCCACGTTAGCTAATAAATTGGCTAAAATTGAAATTCTGCTCTTTACACACCCCGCCTTTTTTTCTCACTAAAAATCGAAAAGTTGAGAAAAGTTGCAAATGTTTGTAGGACCAGGAGTCATCTTAGATACTTAGTTAGCTAAGCTAGCTATCTTGCTTAAAACACGAGTACTCATAGTCTTTAGCATGTCTTCTTGACTGCATCGATTACAATGGAGTACATTATTTTGCTGGTTGTTTTTTTCTTCATTATTGCTCTATTATTTTCAAAATCAGGACATATAGTCATGCACTGTCGCCTATTTAACAAGCAAATTGTCTTTGCAAAACATGTTGTCTCAATATTTACTTCTTCCATTCTCTGAAAAATTATTGCTTAACGTTTGCTGAGTGTAGGCCAGCTTCAGTGTTGAGTGATATAACAGCAAGTAGATAGCCTACTATAGGTCAGTCGCAAGTAATTGGCCTTTTAACCAGATATTTTGACATCTCATAGCACAGGTGTAATTAATAACATTAATAATGGCTGCATTCCACGTAGGTGTCAATCCCAGGGTCCAGGTTTTGTGCTCTCTCACTGGTCTGGTTTAATGGGATACAAGATATTAATAGAACAGGGACATCACTGATAACAACATCACTTCCACTTGTGCTTTTCCTGCTATGATAAGTCAGAATGAGTAATGTGAAAAAGGCCTATTGCTTTTGAGAAAAATCAAACCATCCCCTAACAAAAAGAAATCAGTTTTATTAGCTGAGAGAATGCGTCTTGGCGCTTGCTCCCACAAACGCAACATAGAGGAATAAAAGTAGAACAAAAGTAAGGTCATAATAAAGAATGAAATAAACAAAGTATTATTTGAATTAAATTTAAATCTAAAACTCAAAATCTATTCACAGAATGGGATTATAATAGTTTTGAAATGGGATATAAAACATGAAATGAAATACTGATATAATTAAATTATGTAATAGATGAGGTTGAATGCAATGTAGAACGTTAAGTCCAGTTTGATGAAATATATGAAAGTGAGAAGTGCAGGGATTAAACGAGGGATGTGAAATGTAGAGTCTAGTTTGACAACAGTTCAGCTATTTAGTAGGGCAACAGCTTCTGGAAAGAAGGTGGAGGTTTTTTATGGATATGGATATGAGAGTAAAAAATGTAGTGACAAGGAAATGGCGACTTGGTCTGTAGATTGTGACTGTAAGGAAATTCTGCATTTAGGCCTTTTTCACAGCAGACATTCTGGCTTGCCAGAGCAGCATAATCACAGGTGTAATTAATATCATTAATAATGGCTAAAACCCAGTTAGTAGGGTCAGTTCTAGGGCTCTGCTTCTGTGCATGCTGACTCACAGTCATAGCTTACTGGGACACTTAAATGGAAAAGAGGCATAATTAATGTTATTAGTTGCACCTGTGCTGTATCTGCTGTACCAAATCTGTCTGTCGGTCCCTCCACAGGATCATTAAGTGCTTGTAAACTAGCTGTACATTGATATCTTATATACTGAGTAATTTTTAATTGATTGGTATCTAAAGACTTAGGAGTCTGCAACTGTGGCTGTGATGTCAAATGTCAATCCACTCCCTCAGTGACCCTTGTTTCTGCATCAGCAACCCCTGACCTTTCACCCCCATGTTTCCCCCTGGTTGTTCCCATCTCCTGGGGCCTGTCTCCAAGAAGGGACACAGAGTTGTGGAGAGAGGGTTAAAGATCATTCAAGAATACAGACCTGCTAATGCGGGAGGTAAAATTTCTGTACAACACCTGTAACTTTACGTACAGTAGAAGCACACTTCTCAACACTTCTGTGTAATTTTGAGCCACATTGACATTGAGACTGAACTGACTTCTCAATACATTACTGTGATTATCTCAACCTCTTACCTATTTTATTACCACAACTACATCAAAATCAGTTCAGTTAATAGTTTGCTGACCATGCAAGATCATACAGATCAGCAGTTATTGTGCTTCATATAAATCTTATACAGAATAATTCTGTGTCCAAGGAAATGCTGTTGTTTTCACTTTTCACACACAGTCAGCAAGACAAAAGCTGATTCCTGTAATTGTTTTGCAAGAGATAACACAGGAAAAAGAGAGGATGTAATCCTATGAATCTGAACAACTTGCAGATAAATAGGGGGAAAAAATGTCCCTATTGTTGTGACTTACCAGAAAATAACTACTGTGGATGTTAAACTGATCAAAGCTTGCAAATTAATTTAGTAGATTGCCCATACAGTAATATAAGACATACTGTACGAAGTAGATGGCAATACCTTCTGCTCTCTTGTTGGTCTTTGATCCTAGCGGCCTCACCAGAACACAGCTGTGTCTGAATGCCACTCCATCCTGTCTCCTCACTGAGTATAACTCACTATTCTTTTAACCTAAAGGACTGGTGCAAGAATAGTACAAACCTTTTTCCTGAAAAGCTTAGTCTCACAAGGTCAAAAAGAACACATAAACTAAATAATTCACTTTATTTTTTGTGTATGATTACTAAATGTTCTTAAAAGATTTTGGTTTGTTATGTTATAGAGTGTGAGACAGAGATTGCAGTGGATAACGATATATTCAATTCACTGTCTGTACTTAACAGAACAGCTCAAGGTCAGAGTAGGGTGTGAACAGTGCACATTTGGGGTGACCAAAGTGAGAGTGTTCTTGTGTTTGAACCACCCTCGTCCAGTCCCACACAGATTAGTAGTTTGACTTTCATGTCTTACTTTGTTCTCACATTTAAAATAAAACCACAGCCATCACTCTGTGCCCAGAATTCTCTGTCATTTTCAACGTGACATGACATTTTACAAGAGGAGGTCATTAAATCTACAATAATGGTCAACTCTGTACTTTGTCACTATGGTCTCCCTGTTTATGTGTGTGCCTGTGTGTGTGTGTGTGGTGCGTGAGTGCAACATTGTCTCCAGCGAATGTTTTATTGCACCCTGTGGCAAGGGTAGTGGATGTATTGGTCGACAAGGTTGCAGTTACGCCTTTTCCTCTGGGCTCCTTCCCTGTTCCTTCCACATCTGCTGTGGTCCAACCCGTTTCCGACCTAGGCTGTGCACACACAGATACAGACACACAGAGAAATATGCACTCAAACTGGCCAAATATGACTGCACGTGTACACTTCCATGCATGAAATAACGCATAAATTCTTAAAGTAAAAAACATTTTAACACCCCGGTGACCTCTGAAAGATCTAGCTGGCATATGGAAAGACCCAACCCTGTGCGAAGTCAGGTTAGAATGACAATATTTACAAAATGTTGTCAAAAATCTTCCTTCATGTACACACTCAAATCAAGTGTGTATTGTCTCTTGAAATGAGTCCCAGTTTCCGCAATATTTCTGCAACCGTGTGTGTCATATAAACAGGATACCTAAAGAGGAAAAGAACAGGGTGGGAAAAGACAGAGAGGCAGGCTGAGATTGGTGGTAAACTATTCAAACAAGCGCATGAATAAATAATACAGTTACTGTATGAGAGGAACTAGTGAATCACTTCGTGGGAGGGCGGGCAAATAAACACATCCAACTAAGGAGAAGACTCTAGACTAAACTGCTTTACCTATGAACTATAGCTTGGAGCTGCAACTTGTGATTGTGAGTGAGATTACATATGAAACATAAACACCTCAGAGTAGTGAAAACCTACTCTGTGCTGCTGCTTGTTATTATTATGAAGCTTATCTTCTCAAAGTTGGTCTAATCCTTTATTGTGGCATAGTGTGCAGTTACATAACTTGGAACGACATCAATAAGTCAGAAAGGGAAAAGTTCTCACACAGACAGGAAGACCGTAATAAGTTGCTCATGACGTATGAACCTGTAATGTGAACAGGTGCAATAAGTACAGTTCAAACACATGGCCTTACTCTTAAGCTGCTTATATGAAGGAAGGCAGCAAGTGGAGACGTTTGGTTTTAGGGTGAACAGTGCTGCATTGTGCCTTGAGCCTAGTGAGAGGCTGATTTCTACTCTCTGGTGGTGACCTTCTTTCTGGACAAAATGTCCCCCCCCCCCACTACCCCCCCAAACCTCCCTCACCTCCCCTCCTCTCACCATGACTCACAAGGTACAGCCTATTACGCAACCCGTGGGAGGAGAGGGGCTAGAAGAGGGGAGTGGGGTTAGTGATGGGTGATCCATTTTTCTGGATAAAAGGTTTCACAAAGTCGATGAGTTTTCGCGTGAGAATGGGACACAGCACGGCAAGTCCTATTTGCTCAAGGCTGGCCGCAGTTCAATTACTGTATGTTGCAACTGTTACTGGCGAAGAAAGCTGCTTGGGTGATGTGCAGGAACCAAGAGAGAAACCAAAACATCCAGAGAAATTGCCACGCGAATGACGAAAGAGCCACTCATTCATCTAAAGAGAGAGGACCATCGAGTAGGCCGATTGTTGTTATTCGGTAGAATCAGGGTGTGTGAATACTTTACACCCACGGAGCAACATCAATCTTCCCACGTGTACATCCACTGAAATTACTGTGTTTATAGTGCGTGTACAGTAGTAATTACAAGGATAACCTCTGACAGCTTATTTGTGTTTTTCATTTAAAGGATGTAAGATTCCACCTCCATTTGATCTTAAACAAACAAAGGGATAGGCCACAACAAGTGCTGTGTTTACAGTGGAAAACAGGAGAGACGTCACAGCGGAGTGGTTTCGGTGGTGGAGACGTGTGGTTGATACCCCAAGTCACTTTCAATTCGTGTGAGAAGACGCAATAAAACAATAAAAGGTTATAAAATAAATGATAATCTAAAAGGGAGAGGTAACAACACCATAAAACATACTGAAGATAAGACTCACATAGTGTTTTAATAAGCAAATGAAAGCAAACATCACACTCATGAAATCAATTAAACCAAGTCTGAAGAAGAGAGCTACGAGATAAAAAGATTTTTTTTAAAGTGTGTAAAAGCAATCAAATAAATGGCATTGAAGGCAAGTGATTAAAAAAATGCTAGTGATTCTGCTAGTCTCCAACTGCCTGATGTGAGGGTGCACACGAGTTCAAAGAGGTTGGAATAATGCAACAACATCAGAAAACCAACTGCACAACACACTACCATGTAGGCACACAGGAGAGCCTCTCGGATAGTCCCAAACCCCAGCCAGCCAGGGGGAGTCTCCTCTAATCCTTCCCCACCCCAGACATCCCGTCTCTGGAATTGTGCACCACCCGATTCCCCCTCAGGTGGATTTAAATGAGATCTGGCAAAGCCGGGATCAGTGGAGTTTTCATCCGAAGAGACTTTTTACATGGGAGATTTAGTCTAAACCCTGGGAGAAGCCACATAGTCACCATGAAAATGCACTGCGGTGTTTGTTAGAGAAAAAGTGTCTGACCTTCGGGAGCAAGAGGTGGTAGTCTTGGAGAGAAAAGGGGATCTGCATCAGAGAGGCCACGAAGGCCAGATGTGGGTGCTGTTGTAACTGGTAGAGATTCCTAGAGGGTGAATAAAAGGCTAAGATCAGGGTTGCAGAGGGTGTCAGTCAGCCAGTGTAATTGATAGCAGAGACTGACAGCTGCTGTCGTGAGCGGGCGTCACCAGGTCCTCCACACTGCCGCTCTCCTCCTCACAGAAAAAGGAGGAAAGAGCGACCCAAGAAAAGAGGAGCGGGCAGGGTGAAGTAAGAGAGGTCAGGAAGTCATGGGGACGACAGGTGATGAATGCAGAGATTTAAAGGAGGCACCAGACAGGTCCCGACACCTTCTAACACGCTACAAGTACCAGCCCTGACCTGTCCAGTTCCTGCTCTCTGACACTGTGATTGACATAGAAACAGACAGGCGTAATGAACATAACCATATGCAATATAAAAATACTTCAAAGTGCTGCTATGTTACTTGAATGATGATGAATCATCTGCAGTTTGTTTTCCCAGCTGTGCCCAATAACTTCAAATCAATAACACTGGCAGAAATAAGTGTGAAAGTAACTTAAAACAGAGCCTATTTGTTTTTTTCCACCTGTGCTGAATCACTTTTAACCTACAACCCTGCAAGAGATGAGTATTAAAAGTCACTTCAAACAGAAACAAACTGTTTGCAGCAGTGCATGTTTGCACAAACTTGTTTTGTTCAGACACAACTTCCAACCACAAAATGTACGGCTATAAAACATCAGTCTGCACCTGACAAATGTCTTAAATGAAGGCCAGAGGCATGAATCAAGCTGCTGGTACATGATGATTAACCTGGCTGGCAGCAAGTGTAATATCTGCCTGACATATAATGCAGTTATTCACACGCTGCAATTATTTGAAAATGGACAAAATAGGGATTATAATACCTTAAATCACGTCGCTGTGCATTGACACATTTAAAAGTGTCACACCATGTTTAAGTGTGTAAACAATCACTGTAGGAATGCTGGTTTGTTCTACAACAGCCAAGTTGCTCTTGAGGAAATGCCTTTGTTCTGTGTCTTTTTTTTTCTGTCTGTCTTACAGAAGGGAAGCTTAGTGACAAATATGTCTGTTGCTGTAGGCCATCTGGCAAAGCAATAAAGTGTTGCACTCATGCAGCAATGTTGGTCTCCTACTTCTCTGAATTGTCTGAAGTCTGAACCTTCATCTCATGTATCATTTATCAGAAATCTTATGGCCGTTTATGTTTTATTCCATGAGACAGCCAACAAATTCAGGAGGCACAGAGTCCATCTACTGGCTGTCACCTCTCATGCAAGTTAGAATACCAATGACATGATTAGCGGCTGCAGGATTGGCTGTAATTGTTTTATCTTGCGGGACATGTATTTACAAAGACGTAATTATATCCGGCACAGAGTGCAATTAGTTCAGTTACTTAATTCATCAAAGTATTTGGGTCTCGTCATGTCAGCATCATAAAATTAAATTCAGCTTCTTCATTAATTCTCACCACCTGACAGTTTAAGCAGATGGCTAAGTCTGATTTCATCCATAAATGAAATAAATACTTGTTTTTTTAGTATCCCTGCAAAGCTGGAGTGAGAACTGAGGATCTCTGGAAAGCATCAATAATAACGACATAAAATCAAGTTTGTGCGAGTAAGAGAAGATTCACTCACTAAATATATGTTTGTCTGAGCCCAAAGACTCAAACAGCTTTGAGTTATGGGCCACTGAATAGAGCAAAATATCTTACTAATGAACAAATAACTCCCTCTGTCTATCCCAAAGCAACCCTATTCAAGTATCTAGGAAAGCATTCCAAAACACTGCAAATAATTTGGGTCATCAGCTTGGATTGGATGTGATCCTAGAATAAATGGGCTGAAATCATTTAGGCCACTCATGGCCCAGCAATTAAACAGCACAACAAACTCCCGACTTCTCCAGGCTAATCGGAGATTTTAATAGCTAACAGTCTAAATTGACCAGTGAGTGACTAAACCTCTTGCTCTCACGTGCGTCCTAAAATAGCTTGTGTGAAAGCAGGGTCTGTTGTGGAGGGCTGTCACTGACCCTTTAGGCAGGAGAAGATGTGTTCACCCTGACTGCCAGGCTAGTGACTGCAGCTTGCACAAAGATAAAGCATGTCAGATGCAATTGCCATAGACACACAGTGGCCATGACATCATTCTGTGCACAAGTGACCGCTAAGCAGTGTGAAGAGTGAGAGCAAAAGAGAGGAACGTGTGGAAGAGTACACAAACCCTGCACCCTATGCATGCTTTGAGCACACAGAGCAAACCCAACATGACCAATGATGTCAACTACTTTCCCATAAAGGGACTATGGGAAAACTGGGGTGCAGCAAGCAGTAGCCCCCTTTTCAACATCTTCAGGGCAGAATGGTATGTTAATGACTATCACTTCATGGGCCACATCCTTGAAACTGACATGTTAAACATGTGAAATGAAAATTATATTATATTGTAAATAATGAGGGAAAGAAGTAAGGGTCTGTCTTGCCTATCATTTATGGTTCAAATTAATATTGGCATAGGGGTTGTAATTGAACCGTGATGCTGCAGAAAGTGGTTGCTTAACAAACAAATAGGGTGAAATGTGCACCAACTATACAAAAGTAGAGTACAAACACCATGCTACAACACAAGGCAGAGGATTCTACTGCCATTTATAGACAGGTAAACATATATGTGGGAATAACAAGGCAAAATCATGTTCAAAGCTGGTCTGCAAGTCTCTGAAAATCTTTCTTCAACATTGGTTTACGGAGATTGCCCCCTGTTGGCGATTATGACATTTGCACACCATCTCCACAACGGCCCACATGCAGTACTTTCACAGCTGAATTGTCAGACTATCCTGGTTATACATTGTGAACAAGATACAGTTCCCATACGCTCATTCCAAAAACATATCAACAAAATTGTTACTCAAAGTATGCGTTCTGTCTCTGCACACTGGGATAGCACATTTTAATACCAATCAACACAAGGAAATAAAGAAATTGCATTTCTTAACATTGTTACCAATATAATAACTTTGGATAGATAGATAGATAGATAGATAGATAGATAGATAGATAGATAGATAGATAGATATAATAATAATAAAATAATATTAGGAACACCATTCAATATAATGCACTCCAGTACACCACCACCACCTACTACGACCTCAGTAATAAACATACAGTAGAATTATCAGCTTTCTGACAATGTCAACAAAAACTGAAAATGTATAAGCTTCATAAATGTAAAATTTATGGCAGAGCTGTTGTATTGGATTATATTAGATTACACAGGTGCACCTGATGAAGTGGCTGGTGAGTGTACATATGATAATAGCATATACAGACAGTACCCCAAAGATGATCAAAATATGAATATGAAATACAACAGATGTAATGGACAATGTAATAAACTAAAATAAGAGTCGGTCTTTCCTGTCAGAGGAGTCTACAGAGGTGAGTCATTGTAGCCTACACTTTATAGACTGTTCAGATCAGAATGATATTCTAATCAATTAATTGCGCTTGGTAAAGAAAGACACAATTACACATGTCACCTTAACAAAATAATTTATTTCTGGTAAAATAGTCTTGCATTGCTTTGCTTTTGATGTTTCTATGACAAGGGAATTATCCCCAGAGCAGGATTATTAACTACAACAAAGCTAACTCTCTGCATAAGTTTAGGACCTCTCTTGTCAAAGTGCAAGGTCAAATAGGGAGTAACCTGCTATCATGTTTAAGTAGTTTAATGTGTCCATTTGTAGTATATACAGGTTTCTTTTCTACCATGACTGTACAGCACAGCGGTGGAAGAACGATCACATGTATATGTGAAGAGCTGATGCTGTTCTGATATCATTTGCACTCTGTCTCACTGCACCAATGTATTCATCCGCGCAGCATTATCGTAATCGTTTTACTTTTTCGAATATTGATCTTCTGACGCATGGTTAGTAAACAATATTTGAGGACCGCATCATATCAATTTTTATCATTATCATTATAAGCAATACAACATTCATTTACATGTTCACCTATGCTTCGTCGAAATGGCGAGGTGTGGATCTAGTTTCTCTCAAAAAACGAGTTCCACCCATTTCGCCATTTTATGTTTCAGAGCTGCTTTGTTGTGACGAGATAAACCAGTAGGAGCCATAAAATAGCACGTTTAATGTCAGTCAAAATTTATATATTGTAACGAGATTAGGTGGTTATTTGTTATCCAGCTATATACTAACCACCGTGCACTAAGAAAGGTACGGACGATCAAAGAGTAACTTAGGTTAGCTATTGAGCTTGCAACGTGTTTGCTGGCCGCAGCCGACAAAGACGACTATCTGCTCGTCGCACATTTTCTCTGAAGCTGTTATCCATCAGAAGACACATTGACGACCACCGTGCAAGACACGAAGACCGAGGAGATGGCGAGCTCAGTGGGAAATGTGGCTGACAGCACAGGTTAGTTTCCCCTGTTAAACTACATGTCGAGTAACGTAGGAAGCTTGTGAAGACGACCCGTGTGTTGCAGCGTTAGCTTAGATGGGCTAGCAAGTAACGTCAAAACATTTAAAATGAGTAAAAAAAACAACAACAACTTAACCGGGATTTCAGAAATAGTCTTTGGTGTCATATATCTGGACATGATGGCATCAGTTATATGGGCTCAGCTTCTGCTGCTTTCGTCATATTATTACACTCGAATAAGAGGCAGTCTTTGGCTAATTGTAACATTAGCATGATAGTAACGTTAGCGCTTGAGATGAAACTGTAGTTTAACGCTACGAGTGTCGGTTTGGCTAACAAGGTTTAACGTTAGGAACATAAATTACAGTGTGAACTATTAACAGTCGTGTAAAGTAGTCTTTTAAGGGTTGTGTCTAAAACAAAACGGGTTGCGTTGTAGCTAGCTAAGTTAGCTAACCAACATGCAGCCCGAACGACATTAGTTAAATTGCAGTAGTGTTTTGACGCACATTTGTTTGACATAAAATCAAAAAAAGAGGCACCTCTTCTTTTTTTTTCCTAATGGAATAACGTTTCCATATTTGGTTCTCATGACGACTATAAATTGCTGTTTGTTATGGCCACTGACACAACGAGGGCCCTGCAGCGTCCTGGTGATAAAACCAGCCATGCAGACATCACTGCTTGGCGCAAATTTCCAAGGTTAATGGCTGATCTTTTTTTTTTTCCTGCTTACTGTGCTCTCGAGTTCACCCGAAATGTGATCATTGATGATCAGATTGTGGTCATTATCTGCATTTCACTTGACTTTTAATTCTCGCACCGTGAGTGGGCGCGTTATGTAATGAAAACCACAAAGCGCCTTCACATGCAATCCAATGACGTAATTGTCAAGGATGAATTTAAGCAGGTTGTATTGAGATCTTATTGTGCGCGCTGACGTTATGGCATCAATGCGCAGGTGTGTGTGTGTGTGTGTGTGTATGTGTGTGTGTGTGTGTGTGTGGGTTCACACTATGCCAGTTGAAATGTCCCTTAAACTGTGGCTATATGTTCTTTTATGCCACACCCTGAATAACCCTGACCTCAGGTGACACTATAGGTTCATCTGGAATGGACGTTTTCATTTGTACTGGCACGGAGCCTATTGATAACAGGGATATGAACTGTAAGAGACGCTTAATAAATTAACTATATAAAGATGAATATAGACAGCTGCAGATGTAGCTAAAAATAGAACCACTCTCATCCTGTATATAAGAAGCGGAGGAGTGTAGCAGCGCCAAACACAATGCAGTTCCTGGTGGGATAAAGTGTAGGTTTCTCTGTATAACATTGCGATTCAGTCTTTCAATGGCCACAGGAGTAAGAGAGAGTCTTAAGTGCCATGGTTTTTTGTTGTTTGTTTGAGCATCCTATAGCGGCAGCCTGGAGGAAGGTCAAACTCCTTATGAAGTGGGTGACCGGGACAGTTAAGCCTCACTGATAACCCTGAAAGATGATGATAAGTTTAACGACAACACAACAAGCTTAGAAATGTAACCAGACACATTCTGTACAAGAGAAACATAGCTAATGATAAACCGATACAAAATGAATTAAAATGATTAATTGCAGCCTTAGATATTTGCAGTTTTAAGGCTGTGTGGTATTAAGCCAGATGTTAGATGTGAACACATGCTCTACCCATCCACCAAACATGAGTTGACAGCTGTACTGTCAGGCTTTTAAAATATGAAGAACTTCTGAATTTCTACCAGTGTATTACCCCCTTCCAATATTTGTTTTTGTGTCATCTCATGCATGCACCCCCCCCCCCACCCACCCACATTTTATATTGCTTTTTGCTACTTGCAACTGGAAACCCTGGTTTACTTCTTATGTAAAACAGTGTTCACTAAAGAGGTTTTACTGATGGACAGAAAGAATTAAATTGTGAGCCATGATCACACATTGCAATCCTGCAAAGTTTGTGGTGAGTGCACAGTGCAGTCAAGAAGGAAGACTTTAATCAATTTAATGAGCCTGATCTTTAATTAAGGCCTTTATTCTTACTTGGCTCAGCTGAAATAATTCTCAAATTTACAAATGAAGCATAAAGTGTGCTTCATTTGTGTGGCAGTATGCACTTTCTTGTATTTCAAGGGGTAACTGCAATCATTTTAAACATTGCTGGAAGTCTTCTGCAGTAATGTGAATAACGCAACTCCACAACGAGGGAACATTTTGAAAAACTATCATTATTAGGCTATATTATAATTAAATAACACTTCAAAAGATAGAGCTGTCATTAGCTTTATTTAACAGAGAAGTGATTTGATTTTTGATCAAATAGTGAATTAAAATTGAACTTTAAAATCCCCAAAGATTACTGTCTTTGAGTTACATGACTTAAGTAGTTGTGTAATTAAAGTTTTTCTGGCATTTGATATCATTGCAATACTTGATATCTTTTATTTTTGGCAATTGCCTTGTTTTCTGTTGAGTTCAAATCATTAGCCATGATTTGTCATTGAAAGCAGTGGCCTCATCTTTTTATTTCATTTATTTTTTTTGTTTTCATTTGTCTGCCTTATTTTCTTCCATCACCTCTAACATGTTGTTTCCCCCCCCCCTCCCTCCTTGGGCTGTGTTGGTGCTCCAGAACCGACAAAACGTATGCTTTCCTTCCAAGGGTTGGCTGAGCTGGCGCACCGGGAGTATCAGTCAGGGGACTTTGAGGCAGCAGAGCGCCACTGCATGCAGCTATGGCGGCAAGAGCCTGATAACACAGGCGTGCTGCTGCTCCTGTCCTCCATCCACTTCCAGTGCCGAAGACTCGACAGGTGAGGTGTGGGGGGGCTGACTCAATGCGCACTGTGTATGTGACATGGAGTTGCAGAGAATAATGGGTCTTCTGTGACTTTCAGTGCACACAGCTGCTCTGGGTAGTCAAATGCAACAACTGAACTGTCCTCTGGAAATCCTGCTGCTCAGTCAAATCTTGCTCTGTTCCCTCATGATTCTAACACAGTTTCGGTGGTGGCTGTAATCTTGCTTTACAGGTGCCATGGTGAAGGTTTCGGGTCTTGCAAGTTGGTGGTTTAAATGTTTGATCATTTCTCTTTCAGTGTGCCCAATGCCAGCAGTATACTTTCAAATTATTACTCGATAAATTGTAATGAGTCATGATGACAGTCAAATCCAGCATCATAGATGCAACACTTTGTCTGTGCAATTACAGTAGATTTGGAGTATACTGCCAGCATGATCATTTGTTTAGTTTGCTAAATAAACACTCAGTGGATGGATTCAGTAGATTTGGGAGCTGGTGAAATATGTGTTATGAATTAATGTTTCCAACATTTTAAGGACATTCATCTTAATGTGTAGTTTGTATATTTGCCCACGTCTTTTTAAGTCTTTGGTTGTGTTAAACACTTTTAAAGGACCAGTGTCTAAGATTAAGGGTGCTTTATTAGCAGAAATTGAATATAATATTTTTAAGTATGTTTAAATTAATGTATAGTCACTTTAAAATAAGAATTGTTTTTGTTTTCCTTACCTTAGAATGAGCCTTTTATATCTAAAGGGATTCCACAGAGGCTGCCATGTTACACCGCCATGTTTCTACAGTAGCCCAGAATGGTCAAACCAAACACTGGCCATTTGCAAATTTTGGCGAGTTTTGCAGCCACTGTAGGTTCTCTTACACGCTTGGAGGGGGAGGGGAGGGGTATTCAGTTGGTTGCCACCTGCAACCTCACTGCTAGATGCCACTAAATCCTACACACTGTTCCTTAAAAAGCTTTTCGCCCTTTGTACCTCTACGCAACACTTAAATCCAACACTGGATTGTGACCAATCTATATCATCTCTGACCCTACAGGTCTGCTCACTTCAGTACCTTGGCCATCAAACAGAACCCGATGTTGGCTGAGGCCTACTCCAACCTGGGGAATGTGTACAAGGAGCGAGGGCAACTGCAGGAAGCCATAGAGCATTATCGCCATGCTCTGAGACTGAAACCAGATTTTATTGATGGATACATCAACTTGGCAGCAGCTTTGGTGGCCGCAGGGGATATGGAGGGAGCAGTGCAGGCTTATGTGTCTGCATTACAGTACAACCCTGTAAGTTGCATGCCATTATGTTGAAATCAGTGAGCTCTGTAGGCTCATACGGAGTCATCACATTGGTCTGCAGTTTACTGTTGCAGGATAATGAAAAAGTTGTCATTGTTTTTCTTTTTCCCCTAGGATCTTTATTGTGTGCGTAGTGACTTGGGCAACTTGCTTAAAGCACTTGGCCGTTTGGAGGAGGCTAAGGTACGTCACAGTGGGATGGCATTTGCATAGATGTGGTGTTTGTATTTTTTTTTTTTATTTATTTATTTTTTTTATTATTTTATTTTATTTCTTGTCCATAATTTTTTGTTTTTAGTGTCCCCCACAAAGACCATAGATGTTCCTTTTCTCCCTTTTGACATTTTTAAGCCACACGGAGCCCTTTCCCTTCAACCCCTTCAGCCAAGTGAAGGACAAGTAGTAAAAAAAACAGTTTTTATCTCATATCTCAGTTGCAGTGAGCTTCACACCCCTAACTTATCAAAAGCCTTTGGAAGTAATGAACTGAAATGAGTCAAGACCTGTTTGAGGCCACCAACTTTTCTGTAACTTAATTTTTTGAAAATTATAGTAAAAAAACAACTTTCTGTTGATTACTTTTTAGACAGTTTCTTATATATTTATATATACATATATATGTATGTATGTTTTATCCCCACTTTATATGACTCTAAGTCCAAATGTCCTTTGCTTTACCCCGACCTTTTACCAGAGGTCAGCCCCCTCCCCTCCTCTTTCAGGAAGAAAGGCTGGAGTTTTAAAATTGAAATCTATATTGTCATTTGTCTTGACACATGCATTTTCATATAGTTGACTTTGGAGGGAAAATGCTGGCTCGGTCTTTGAAGAATATATGAACTGATGAGAAGCTAGTTTATCTTTGCAGTGCAAAAGATAAGATGGTTTCTAACCTAACCACTATACTCCAGTATTTTAAAGTATGTAATGACAAGCTTTTGGTCTTTGCTGTCAGTACATTTGCCAGTTACTTTTTTTTCCCCAAAGTGTTAAGCTGTCACTTTAAGACTTGTATGTATATTAAGGGGGGCTACCTGGTGTGGGTAAAATCTGGAGATGTGGAGTTGTCCCACTGGTTACAGGCCATCTTATTTCGTGCTAGAGGGGGGATAAGGAGTGGGGAGGAGCATCAGGGAGTGACAAGCTCCCCAGCTCTGTCGCTCCACCCCCCGCGCGCTTGCTTAGGATTGATGGAGTGTGCGCGCCAAGAGCTGTCTTCCTGACCTTTCAGCTATTCCCAATCAGTGCTCAAGCACACCTCAACTGTGCTTCATGCACACAACCTTTACTTGTTTTGTTACTTTGGCTGACGATGCAAATTTTTTACCTTGCTGGTTATCTTATCTGATACCCAGTGTTAAACAATGTAAGTTTAAGAAGGCTAAATCTCATGTGACTTAAAATGGTCCAAGTGTCATCAGGCAGACAGCTCACAATTTGTACTCCACCGCCTGCGTCAGATGCTGGGTTAGAAAGACAGAAGCACGCGCAGCAACAGCGATGACTTCTTTATTTCAGAACTGTGGAGGCTTCTAGATACAAATAATTAAACCACAGACTTTTTTCCCCACCCCATTGGCCAGGATTCAAGAAAGCAGGCCAGGATAAAGAAAATCAAAGTATTTAAATATTTCATGGAAATGATAAAAGAATAAAAGAAAACAATGATTAATACTTCTTCCCTTTTCCTTCAAATATGTACTATTATTCCCAAAGAAATGGGATCAGTTCATTTGGGCAAGATCAAGCCAGTAACTGCCCTCCCGTAGTTTCTTTTGAAAATTGAATTGATGGACTCTATTTTACAGATAAACTGTACATATCAAAGCCTTTCTTCCCTCCCAGCTACCCTCAAAGCATTATTTTTGTTTTCTTTGAAATGAAACATTCATTGCATGAATGAAAACTAAGAATAGTCTGTTTTTATGTTTGATGTGTTTTGGAAGAACCTGTTTTATTTCGATATTTAAAGAAGAATGTATTGTTTGAAAACTTACTAACGATCTTGTTTTCTGATTTTGTCTCTTTTGGTTTTTCCACGACTGATATTGTTATTTAGAAGGTTTCAGGTGGGTGACACTATTCCTGCGTAGGTGCCTGGCGGAAAGGAACACTAGGGCAGCCTCAGTCCTCTCCTCTTCTTCCAGCCAGCTGCGGCCATCACTCTGACAAAGTCCAAAAATATGGTAACGGGTTTGTAACTGCCAACAAAAGAAAAACCACCTCACTTCATGCTTGAGCAATAATTTCTTTGAAGAGCAAAAGAAAAAAGTAACAAAAGAAATTATAGTAAGCATTTCTTAAAATATGCTATACTAATTACCCAGCTCTTTATTAAGTAAAAAGAAACTTGGATTTGGAAGCAATAATCGTGAAAAACAAGTAAGAACCCTCTAACTCTCACATGTTGGTTATTTTTCCTGTTTTGTTTTGTTTTTTCCTTCTTTATTTGGAGTTGCAGCGTTCTGATGATGATGCAGATAGTGCGCTGTGAGTCTGCAGTAGCGCAGGGGCTGCGCAGCGATACCCTCCAAGCAACCAAAAAGGCGGAACGCGCAAGCATGCGATCCCTACCCCCCACTCCCTTTGGCCTGTTGGTTGCGGACCTCTCCCCACTCTGAACCAGCCTAGCTCCCAAATGCCCCCAAATCTCAGACATAATTGGCTTTTAAATTTGGCATATTCGTCAAGTACTTTGTCTTATTCTGTGACAAATGTTTACTTCCAAATGTCTTCACATCACAGTGTAGCCACTGGTTGCTGTGGTCATTCAATTCCCCACAAACCCCACCTTTTTGTTCTGAGAAACTAGGTACTGAGTGTGTGCCAGTCTGGTGTTGCAGGTGTTCTGCCAGGGGATGTTGGTCTGCAGCTGTTTCACTTGGCCATTCAGCGAGCGCAGCAGCAAAATACTGACCTCTGCCACGAGCAAGGTCGCGCAGCTTTCTATGGTGCATTGTGGTGGTGATGGTGGCGATAGACACACACCCGCGCGCCCGCATGGAATTGTTGCGCATGCATTACAGGGACCATCACCTGCACGAAGTGTCCAGCATCCCAGGTTGTGAGATATCATTCCCACATAGAATATAGAGAATTCATGCATATCAATGTAAATTTTAGATCTAATCATTACATTCAGTACTTTGGGTTATAATTGATCAGTGTTGGTATTACCAGAAGGGGTAGTTAACTGTACTGGGTAAGGGGTACCACTCTTTTTTGGTGAAAATGTGGTCATAACTGCAAGATGAGGGCCTACGTGTGGGTGTTGGTTGGATCTGCGCAGCGTAGGAAAAAGCAATGCAGCTTAGCGCGGCAGACTTGTGCGCAGGCGAGCCCATGCTGTAGACTCACTTTTTGCCATCATGGAGAATAGTCACTAATTTTGCTTTCTCTGCCCTTTTTGTTTTTCTTACTTTTATTCTCAATCTTCTATTTGTTTTTTTACTTTACAATCCCTTGTCCTCCCCTCTACATACTATACCTCTCCCTTTTTTCTACCTATTCTCCTTTCCTGTGGTTTTTCATTATAAACCCACTGAAGGCTTGCTACCTGAAAGCCATTGAGACTCAGCCCAACTTTGCTGTGGCTTGGAGCAACCTGGGCTGTGTGTTCAATGCCCAGGGAGAGATATGGCTGGCCATACACCATTTTGAAAAGGTAATTACATAATTATGTTAAGATTCTGTAGTCCTACATCTTTGTGTCTTGGAGTAGTTTGTGTTGTCTTGCATTTTTTAAGCTTCGTTTCTATTTTTAGGCTGTGACTCTGGACCCAAATTTCCTTGATGCATATATCAATTTAGGAAATGTTTTGAAGGAAGCCCGCATCTTTGACAGGTTAGTCAAAATCATGACATGGTAGTACAATACTCTTATACATTAATGTCTAATCTTTGTCTTGTAAAGTACAACCCTACCACACCCTGTGTGCAGTTTATAATGAGTCAAGAACACTGTGACTCGGATTACCTCCCTGTCTGTGTTGATCGTGTCAAG
Organism: Thunnus thynnus; assembly: GCF_963924715.1. NCBI lineage: Eukaryota > Metazoa > Chordata > Actinopteri > Scombriformes > Scombridae > Thunnus > Thunnus thynnus. The sequence continues at coordinate 13,222,925 of NC_089525.1, read as the reverse complement.
GCTTTAACTCAACTGCTGAAGCACTGGATTTATTTTCAACATTTAAGTCATAACACTGTATGCTCTAACAGCTCTGAAGTTGTTAATAATTATTGTGTTCACTGTATTAATGCCCCAGTATGAGTAGGTATTAAAAAAGGTGTGAACTATTGTTTTAAATTTTAACAAAAGTTTGATCTTGAGCATGACTTGTATCTTATGTTTCCAGAGCTGTGGCTGGATACCTGAGAGCCCTGAGTCTCAGTCCCAACCATGCGGTTGTTCATGGAAACCTGGCCTGTGTCTACTACGAGCAGGGCCTCATTGACCTGGCTATTGACACCTACCGCCGTGCTATTGAATTGCAGCCCCACTTCCCTGATGCCTACTGCAATTTGGCAAATGCCCTGAAAGAGAAAGGCAATGTAAGGCAGTACTTCATGTGTGTTTCCTGTGAAGGCTATCTTGCATATCTAAATCTTTAGGTCCTTTCTGAGTCTGTTTTTAAAATTTACTGAATTTAAGTTTTAATATGCCAATATATTTCCCAGGTATCCGAAGCAGAAGAGTGCTACAACACAGCCTTGCGTCTGTGTCCAACCCATGCAGACTCCCTCAACAACTTGGCCAATATCAAGCGTGAGCAGGGCAACATTGAGGAGGCCGTTCAGCTCTATAGAAAAGCCCTAGAGGTGAGCACAGAGTTGACTGTTTTTGTATTTATGTTTTCCTATCAGGTAAGATTTATACTTTCATGGTGGCTGTGATTCCTCACACGATTGCTTTTTTGCGTTTTTCATCAGGTTTTCCCAGAATTTGCAGCAGCTCATTCAAACCTGGCCAGTGTCCTGCAGCAGCAGGGAAAACTCCAGGAGGCCCTCATGCACTATAAGGAGGCCATCAGGTTTGTACAAGGGGGCGTTTTGCATGTCGTTTGACTCCTTTTCCGCACAAAATGGACAGATCGTGTGCTGCTTACTTCAGTCAGGAGGAACAGATCATTATAACGGAGAGATATGAAGAATATAAATACATTATCACAGCAAAAAACAATGATGCTGTCGGTGCAAATAAGGCGAGAGAGGAATGCTGGCAGAAAATTGCTGATGTAAACTCGTTCGTTAAAAAACAAATTCATTAATTTATTAATTTCGTAAATAGTTTATATACTTATTTGACCACTCAATGCACTCTCTGTGCCTCCCACATCAAAAGCTCTTAAACTTTAAACTTGATGCAGCAGATTTAAACTTTATACTCAAGAAGTGCATTTAGGTCTGACTCTGTCCCATAATGAAGGATAAGTGGAAATCACTTTAGATTCTGGCCAAATCAAAGTGAAATTAATATTATAGATTGAATATTATCTGTGATAAATATCAATAGATTAATCTTTTTTTGTTCAAAGGATTTCTTCATTAGTTCTTTTTTGTTTGTTTGTTTTTTGTTTTTTATTTGAAATACAATTTGATATATTGTAACAAAATCCCATCTCAAGTAACCCTAACCTCTTGCACCATTACAAATTTATAATGTGACATATCAAATCAGGTAGTTAGTGAAAGGACGGTGCTTTTTATTGCCGATTTAGGCCGAAACTCGGAACATAACCTTCTCCGGACCAGGTTAAGTTTGCAGTAAAAGTTACCATGGTGATGTAGCCAGGTTAAAAGAGAGTCAACTTCGTGACATTGAAAACCCTGGCTTTATGCTCAACATGCCTCACTAACCCACTAATCTCGCTTCGTAGTACACCCCTCTGGTGGGGGGGTTTTGTTTGTTTTTTTATTACTCTGTCTTTTCTTAGGTAAATCGATCCTTAATCAACTGATGACACTATACAGACTTTTTACAGGACATAATGTTGTTATGCTGGTGTTAACAGTTTTTTTCTGTTTTGATTTTAGAATCAGTCCCACATTTGCGGATGCCTACTCAAATATGGGTAATACACTGAAGGAAATGCAAGATGTACAGGGAGCGCTCCAATGCTACACCCGTGCCATCCAGATCAACCCTGCCTTTGCTGATGCTCACAGCAATTTGGCCTCTATCCACAAGGTAGGGATAATTCTTCCTTTTGCCTTGGGCACTATTTTATTGTTTTTTGCACTTGAATTGATGGTGCTTAGAAGTTTGTCACTGCATAGGGTTGCACCTGTGTCCAGATTGCTTGTAGCTCTGTGTGCTCCACCAAACTGTAGTTTTACATATCTATAAACAATTGGAATTGATCAATAATGGCAAACTTAAGAATAGGTTCATGCAAGTTAAAATTATATATACTGGATTTCATATTACTCATGTTTCAGGCAAGATAGTGGACTTTAGATATAGACGGGATCATTGCAATGTTGTCTTCAAAGGATATGTTTTGATTTAGTGGAGTTGCATGCAGAGCCATGCTGTTGGTAAACTGCAAGGTTCTGCATTATGATAAAGTTTTTAACAGAATCATGATATCAAAAACTTGGACAATAAAGCCGGGGTTAAAAATGACCAGAATTATCATTGTAATGCAAATGTGTTTAATATGTCTCATGTTTTGTGTCTTGTAATAAGACAGAAATTAACAATGCATTTTTGCAACTTAAAGCATTTTAATCTTGTATTCTAATGTTTCTCTTTACTATTAGGATTCTGGAAACATCCCAGAGGCTATTGCATCTTACCGCACAGCCTTGAAACTCAAGCCGGACTTCCCTGATGCGTACTGCAACTTGGCACATTGCTTACAGGTTCTTATGTTTTAATATATTTGTCAAATATTTACTATATGTGCAGTAGTTACTTATTTTTTGTTCCTGTTGAAATAGAAGCACATTTTCTTACTACTTTTATTTCTACTACTCTTTTAGATTGTGTGTGACTGGACAGATTATGATGAGCGGATGAAGAAGCTTGTGAGCATTGTGGCTGACCAGCTGGACAAGAACCGCTTGCCTTCAGTGCACCCACACCACAGTATGCTGTATCCACTCTCACACGGCTTCCGCAAGGCCATTGCTGAACGCCATGGAAACCTTTGCCTGGACAAGGTACACGCACTGATCAAAGCAAGTAACCTTGATTCATTTTTTGGGGGGGTGGTGGGGGAGGGGTTGAAGTTGGCTGGTGATGCAATGGCTGTCTGCAGGGATATGGGGTAGGTAAGGGATGGGTGAGATACTAGATATATTTTATTGTGTGACAAAAGAGGTGACCGGTGGTGGTGAATGGATGGCTTGCAGGGCTGAGGGTATGGTATAAGGTTGGACATGATTTGAGATGACTTAGTAGCAGTTTTTTTATTATTCAGAATCAGAATGAGTCCACCTTGCTACAGCCAGTGTAACTTGTACCATCTGGAATTGGCTGTCCTACAGTAGTTTTATTCTCATATCATTGCTTATTCCACAGATCAATGCACTGCACAAACCTGCTTTCGAGCATCCTAAAGATCTGAAGGCCAGTGGTGGGCGTCTGCGTGTTGGTTATGTCAGCTCAGACTTCGGCAACCACCCCACTTCCCACCTAATGCAGTCCATTCCTGGAATGCACAATCCTGAGAAGTTTGAGGTTGGTGACTCTTATTGTAATGAACTTTAGAAGTTACAAACTTGGACCAGCTAGCATGGTCAAGGAAGTCATGTGTAAGGAGTTTATTGAAATATTTGATAGTTTGTGTTTATGCAAGTGAAACTCATAAGTTTTTGCTTTTCTTTCTTTTTTCTTCTTCAAGGTGTTCTGCTACGCACTCAGCCCTGATGATAGCACCAACTTCAGAGTGAAAGTGGTAGCAGAGGCTCACCATTTCACAGACCTCTCACAGGTAACTGTAACTGTGTCATCAGTGTTTGCACATTTACTAAGTGTCTATTAATCTTAAAGAAATATATTTCTAACTGACTGGTTATATCAACAAGATTGCTGTAGTAATATAACAACACTACCCATTTGTACTGAAACTAATATCTTTCTCCTCCTCCAGATTCCTTGCAATGGCAAGGCAGCTGATCGCATTCACCAGGATGGAATCCACATTCTGGTCAACATGAACGGATACACCAAGGGAGCCCGAAATGAGCTGTTTGCCCTCCGCCCTGCCCCTATTCAGGTAAGCTTTACATATGTCTTCTGATTGATGCAGAGCTGTATCCTGGAGATGGACAGTTTGCATCAAAGAATGCACCCTCAATTGTTTGTCTCTACTCATTCAACAGGCTATGTGGCTAGGTTACCCAGGAACGAGCGGTGCACCCTTCATGGACTACATCATCACTGACAAGGAGACATCACCTTTGGAAGTAGCTGAGCAGTATTCTGAGAAACTTGCCTACATGCCCAATACTTTCTTCATTGGAGACCACGCCAACATGTTCCCACACCTCAAGGTTTGTCCAGCTTCATATTTCCGTCATTTTGTTTCTGTGAGTCTTTTGAAGAGATGCAAAAAAGTAATCCTTGTCAGTATAATGTGGGGTTTTGTTAAGTTTAATGTCTCTCTTTTGACCCTCAGAAAAAAGCAGTGATTGATTTCAAGTCTAATGGACACATCTTTGACAACCGCATTGTTCTCAATGGCATTGATCTGAAGGCCTTCTTGGACAGTCTGCCAGATGTCAAAGTGATAAAGGTGAGTAAAGAAAGTTTCCTCAGCCTTGATGAACCAAGTGGTTATTGTATTCCAAAGTGTACAGTATATGTAGATGGTATTGTTTGCCAATTAATGTCATACCATTGACATTAAGTGTGATAACAGAACATAATGAATCACTTTATTTCTGTTTTGGGTCATGTCAATGAGAAAATCTTGGCCTGTCTCTTGCCAAGATGGCATATTTTTGAATATTTGTCTTTTAACCATATCCAAGCATTAACGTTGGAACTGTTCTCTTTGGCCAGATGAAGTGCGACAACAACCAGGAAGCTGCTGGGGACACAAATGGCGCTCTGTCCATGCCAGTTATCCCCATGAACACGGCGGCTGAAGCAATCATCAACATGATCAACCAAGGCCAAATCCAGGTCACAATCAATGGCTTCACTGTCAGCAACGGCCTGGCCACCACGCAGGTACGCACACTCGTCCGTGTAAATGCAAATCTTAGGAGATATGGCATGGGTACAAAACATCTACGAATGCAGGAACAAGGCGAGAGCAGCAGTTTAATTTTGCTCGATGCCTTTCCAGATCTTTTCAGCAGATGAGGTTGTAGTCTCTGAGACTGTGCACTTACAGGTATGGTGTGTTTTATGAAAGTAAGGTGGAGGCACAGAACTGTTGGTGAGGGACGAGGTGGCACTTTGGATCGGCTGTAAAATGAGTGCTACTATCTTTGCTTTACAAGCACCACATTATCACAACAGTTGAGGCCTGTTAACACTAAAAAAATGCTATGGATGAAAGTGTTGTGGCCACTTTACCTCTCAGCAACACTCTTTTGTCCCTTATTTTAGATCAATAACAAAGCTGCCACTGGGGAGGAGGTGCCACGCACAATTGTTGTGACAACCCGCTCCCAATATGGTCTCCCAGAGGACTCCATTGTCTACTGCAATTTCAACCAGCTCTACAAGATTGATCCCCCTACCCTTCAGATGTGGGCCAACGTAAGTTTGACAGACATGGGTTATAACTGCTTCGAGTGTTCCCTCAGCTCTACGTTTAAAGACGAATACTCAATTTCTTTTGTGTTTAAAAATCTGTTTGAACTCTTTCTTCTTGCAGATCCTAAAACGGGTGCCCAACAGCGTGTTATGGCTTCTTCGATTCCCCGCTGTGGGCGAGCCCAACATCCAGCAGTATGCTCAGAACATGGGTCTCCCTGGCTCTCGCATCATCTTCTCTCCTGTGGCCCCCAAAGAGGAGCATGTGAGAAGGGGCCAGCTGGCTGATGTGTGCTTAGACACCCCTCTGTGCAATGGTCACACCACAGGCATGGATGTTCTCTGGGCTGGAACACCTATGGTCACCATGCCAGGTGAGGCATCAGGGGTTTAAGAGACAGACTGTTTTCTCATGTTATTACAGTTTGGTTACTTAGTGAATACAATTTTCAATCATTTTAACTACAATATTAAGAGAAGTGGACAACTTAATGAACTAAAAATAGTTGAAAACATAATTAGTCTTTCTTAGGAGACAATAACTAGCATCTGTAAAACAAGTTAAGGCTGCTTCTTAATTCTGTAAACTCTTTGTGAAGGTGAGACACTTGCCTCCCGTGTGGCTGCCTCGCAGCTCAACTGTCTGGGCTGTCCTGAGTTAATAGCCCACAGTCGCCAGGACTATGAGGACATAGCAGTCAAACTAGGCTCTGACATGGAATAGTAAGTGGAAATTTTCTCTGACTTTTTTGAAAAGCATTGTCTCTTCTGTTTGCTGAACTCTGACCACTTTATATCTATCTCCCACAGCCTGAAGATGGTTAGAGCGCGCGTTTGGAAGCAGCGAATTTGCAGCCCTCTTTTCAACACCAAGCAGTACACGATAGAGCTGGAGAGGCTCTATCTGCAGATGTGGGAGCACCATAGCAACGGCAATAAGCCAGAACACCTGGTCAAATTCCAGACAGTAGAGACCAGTGAGAATGCCTGAACTGGAAGCACGCTGACTTTCTTCCCCCATACATCCCCAACCATGTGCAGTCCTCCCCACCATCCATCTTTTTTTTTTAAAAAAACAAACATTTTCAGCTTCCTAGCTTGAATGGTCCACTCCAGCCCTCTCCCCTGAATGATTGTCTCAACCCCTCTCATTTACTATTAACGGAACTCTTATTTGCAAAGGAGCCTTCAGATGTACACATTTGTCCATCACATTTTGTCCATCGCATTCGTCGTTGCATCACACATCTGTGTTTCCTGAGCCAGATAGAGCCTGAGGCCTTAAGGCACTTTGTCTGAGACTCTTGTCCTAAACCACAGTATATTTGGTAAGCATGAGAAGATTGTGAATGCCCCGCTACTCCCTTCAGTACTTGGATCAGTGGAATTTTTTTTTTTTTTTTGGTCTCCTGTCTGTGTACATACAGGACTAATTGCAGCTTGTGGGGAGAATGCCCAGCCGTCATTACTTGTTGATCTATTTATAAATGGATTAAGGGTGTTGTGTGTTTTAAAAGGACAATGTTGCACCATGAAAATTGTAACTCTAATCTAAGTTTCATCAGCTTTAACATGCAATTGTAAAACATAGATTTACAAAAGACTGCTCTTTAGTTTGTCTTAAGTTGTTATTAAATGACTGCAATGAGTAGATGTGCAAGTTTTGAGGAATACAGTCTAGGTGAAGACTTCTTCCCCTCACCAAATGCCAACTTTGATTAATTTTGCTGTCAATTATGGAATATGTTCACTAGCTGTTGTCCTGTTTGATGTCGCACTATGCTTGTAAAGATGACTGGACAAAGCTGGACAAAGGAGCTTCAAGTCATTGGAAAGGGCCTAAATTTCAGTTTAGCTATAAGAGCTGTTCACAAATTGATCTTGTTTTTTAATCACTCAAACAAGGAACGGCCTAGGTAAGTATTTTCTAAGCAGTTTTTGTTTTTGTATTGTCTGTTAACTGTATGCTGTCAATGATGCCGTAAGGCTCTGAATAAAATAAAAAATAAAGAGATGGCAAAAATATTGTACTGTCTTGCACTGTCCTGGCCCAGATGTTGGTAAAAGTTAAAACCGTCAGCCTTGTTTTAGAAGCTAGCAGACAAATGTTAGGGTGTTTTTGCATAGTAAATTTTTGCCCTTTTTTAGTGTATTGAGTTCCTGGGAGCAATGCAAATATTTAATTCCCTTGAACCCATGAGTCACCAGTGAGCTGCCAGGTACATTATCTTCTCCACATTGGCCTACAGCAGGTACTGCTGTTTGTCCTCATCTCAAAACATGTTGGTGACATCAAAAAGACAACATATTCAGATCTTTTATGTAACTGGGGTAAATTAAGGCCTACCAAACATGCAAAGATGTGCTGCTACAAGTTAAAGTCATACATTCACAATTTTACTTAAATGATGAATGCAAGATGTACTCAAGTGTCAATATTTCAAGTTGTCATTATATGGAAAAGACCAGGTCAAATTTATTTATAGAGCACATTAAAAAACAGCAAGATGACCAAAGTACTTTACAGAAAAATGTAAAAAAAAATAAAATAAATTAAAAATTAAGTGATAGAAAAAATGTAGAATTTTATCGCAGCTGGTTGAGAAATAGATTCATTGGGTAAATTTATCAACATGTAACACATGATATCAAGTGGTCATGTTTATTAAATAATATATATGCAAAGTAACAATATCTGAAAAATCAATATGGGGGGAAAGAAAGTACATTACTTCCTTTTGAAATGTGGTGGAGTAGACCTATAGAGTATGATTTAATGGAGATATTCAGTTAAGTCTATTACTCCATTTACTACGTGCTTCATTTGTAGAATCTGTCCATGTGGTGGTGGGCGTGAACAAAACGTCACCGGTTCACTGGAGACCCGCTGTGATTGGTCGGTTGTCCTCGTGACAACTTCCGCTCACTAGATTTGAATTTGGCGTCTGCTCCGTCTGTCCCTTTGATTTTACACAACAGAAGCGCGTTTGGCTGCCATAGATCAAGTAATTTTGTTGATGCAATTTATTCTTAATTGGGGAGTTAATATAACACACGTGAACTGAGACACTGAACCACTTTCAAAAAGTGAGCTTGGGTCTGAACGTAATGTTAGCTAGCATGTTGCTAACGGTAACGCTAAGGTTTGAGACGCTAGCTAACTTACAATATCTGGCTTGTTCTTGTTAATAGATTTTTTGTGTTGTATTAACTAAAAAGAAGAAACTTTAACCATCAGATAGCCTTACTTTGTGATTTTATAGTCAATTAGTAGTTAGTTTACAGTTAATAAATCATATGACTGGCATTGGCGCTGTACTTTAAATGTTAAATGTCTTCACAGAGCAGAGAAAACGATGAATGATGACACCTGCAAGTTATTTGAAAGAGTTGCTAAAAAGATGGGATGGATGGATGATGGAGGACTGGACACAGCAGAAAAGAAGGTTTGCATTACTTATTTAATTTAGAAAGTAATGCGTGCTTTCTTATCATTATAATAACTCGTAAACTAAGATATGTGTCTTTGGGTTAACGTTACTGAGAGAAAGACGAGTGCATAGGCACTTTTTTAAATTTTTGAGCATATTTGTGGAAGTATATGACATATTAAGTTAAAGAGACGCTCTGTTACAATTGTTTCTAGCTGAAAGCTGTGATCGGCAAGTCTCGTCATGGTGCCACGAGTGATCAATCAGCCTCGCCTGTCCAGCTTCTCCTCTCTGAGAGTGAAGATGACCTAGAGAAGGAGAACCAGTACTCACGGGGCAACGAGTACAGAAATAAGGCTTTGATCGAGTCAAGTGATGATGACTTTGACCAATGTGAGTGAGATGACTATTAACTCCTTTTGAAAGTACAAACTTAAAAATGTGACTCAGGTTGCATAAACACTGTTTTGTGCATTGTACCCTTTATGTTTCTTTAGTACTTGCGGGAAGGGCTACTCCAAAAGCTAAACCTACCTCACAGAAACCAAGCAGTGCTGCAAAGAAAAACAGGTATGGAGCACACTGTAATATGTTTTTTGTGAAGCAGCATCAGTGTTTTCTGTGTTTTTTATGGTTTCATTTTCGCTTCTGCTTTTCCTCATCAAAGTATTGGTTATTGCAGTTACAGATGTAAAACCAGTTTTGTTCTTCTTTTAGCTCAAATGTAGTTGTGGTGAGCTCGGACGATGAAGGCAGTTTTGAGAAATGTAAGTTGCCATTTTCCTTTGTGTGCTGTGAGTACAACCACTGACGATGAATGAATCATATTCTATCAGTAAGATTAAAATATTCATATAATGTGGACTCTTTTTGCATATTTAAGTTCTGCAACGAGTGAAAACCCCTAACACCAAGCCTAGGAAAATATCAGAGAGTGGGAGTGAAGACAGGTGAGTTTTTGATGTATTTTTTTTCATCTGGAGGTATCATTACTGTCTGGAAAGTTTGTTTTGAAAAATATCTGTTTTATGTGTGTTTATCATAAAGCCTCAAAAACTTCATAGTGGATGACTACTCATCAGACAATGACTTTATTGAGACAAAATCATCTACTAAAGGTAACCCTGAGTGAGCTAATCAGTACTTGCATGCCTTGATCATTACACGAAAAGCAACATAGAACTACATTTATAACACAGACTTTTTTTTTCTCCTCTTCATTTTCTGCAGTACCCAAGAAGAGCAATACTCCAGCAGCCCAGCGTCCATCGAGGAGACCGTTGTCTGAGTGGAACTCTCCAGTCTTTGTTAGTGACAGTGAGGAAGAAGATGATAATATTGCGGTCAAGAGCACATGGAGGACTCGTCACTCAAAGCCTAAGTCCCTGCCAAGGTCTCACAAGAATAACGATGCACTGTGTGACCCAGAGGACAGTTCACCATCACTGTTTCTGCCTCCGGTTCCTTCTCCCTTTGCTCTGCCTCCTCACAAAACTAAAACATTACTGGCCTCTCCCAAACGTACTCTGTCAGCTCCTCCTAAGCTGGATGACTCAGCCAGTTCTGAAGAGGAGTTCACATCCCTACTGGACAGACTGAAAAAGAAAAACAAGCTCCCAAGCACTTCATTCTCACCTAAGAGCATCAAAGGTAACTGCTTAATCTTGATTATCATCTTGAATCAGTCTCGCTTTTATTTTTAGTCTAGTTATGAGGCTCTCTTGTTTTTGTTCTTTAATCCAGAATGCAGTAAGGATCCTCCTGTGTTAGTTCCTCCTGCTAAGGGGCTAACAACACCCAGCTCTAAATCATTTGGGGAAACCTCTAAGCTTTTTAAAACTCCAGGGAAACCCACTATCTTGAAGCCCGTCAGTCAAACAGAGCCCAGACACGGCCCCAGCAGCAGGTACATGTGTTAACCAGCTTTTCAGTGATAAGATGAGAATGCTGTCGAAATGCTTCAACAGTTTAAATGTTTGTTGTATAATGTGCCTTCAGCCGCTCGCTATCTTTCATATGCAGACACTTGTCTCTAGTTAACTCTGTTCTTTCCCTTCTAGGTTAGCATTGTGTAAAACCCCAGGTTGCTTCTTGCAGTCCCTCTCAAACCCTGGCACCAGCTATGGCCGCAATTTTCGGCAGAACAAGGAAGACCTCACCAGCAAACTCTACCAGCTGTTCAATACCAGTGTGTTTGATAGTAAGGTAATGAACAGCAGTTTTGTTCTTTGTTCCATTTACATCCTTGTAAATGTCATCTGATTATGAATGTATATAAATATTACAAATCATTCAGTTGCTTCGGTAACATATCATATCATCATTTTCTTTTCTAGCTCCCCATCGATATGTCAGTGACTTGGAATAAGAAGTTGCGGAAAACGGCCGGCCACTGCATCAGTGGGCAGGAGCGAGGTGGAGGGAGCCGCTACGCTCGCATTGAACTGTCAGAGAAAGTCTGTGATTCTGCAGGTAATCCTTTTTAAAGTCATAAACTGTGTCTCTGTGAAAGTCCATGAATTTGGAATGTCATCCTTCATGCACAGTAAACTTTGATGTTTGTTTATATTTTTGATTGAATCATTATCATCACATAGAGATTCTCGTTGTCCCACCCTCTTAGATCGTCTCAGGGACACACTGATTCATGAGATGTGTCATGCTGCAACATGGCTCATTAACGGTGTAAGGGACGGACACGGGACCTTCTGGAAGCTGTATGCTCGCAAGGCCACGCTGGTGCATCCTGAGCTGCCCATGGTCACTCGCTGTCACAGCTACGACATCAAGTACAAATTCCAGTACCAGTGCACCCGCTGCCAGAATACGTACGTCTGGCTGAATTCAGATTAATTCAATCTTCTTGCATTAACAATTTTTTGTCTAAACTTCCAATCTGTAATATTCCTTTTAATCATGATTCTCCACAGGATTGGCCGTCATTCCAAGTCGCTGGACACGCAGAGGTTCGTGTGCGCCCTCTGCACAGGTCAACTTGTCCTACTGACGCCTTCCAAGCCGCGTGCTCCCACACCTTTTGCCAACTTTGTCAAAGAGAATTACGGGACTGTACGACAAGAGCTGTCAGGACAAAGCCATGCAGAAGTAATGCGTAAACTTAGTGCCGACTTTGCCTCCAAGACTAAACTCAGTCAAAGTTGAGATCTGCGGCAGAAATGGACTAAAACACAAAACCACAGGAAACCTGTTAAAAACTCTTAAATACCTCAGTGAAGTCGTCTTACATTAGTGGGCAGCTGTGTTGATTCAAAATGAATCCACCTTTCTGTTTTTCATGTAATGTCTGTGTTTGAAAATGGGAAAACTGCTGTGACTGGAAAAACTGAGCCCAATCAGCAACTTCATGTTCATGTAGATGAGGGTGTGTCTCTGGTATCTTGTGTGTGTGTGTGTATATATATTGGAGATCAGCTTATTAAGGTACTGGCATATGTGTGCCATAAATGTACAGTTACGTTCTTTTTATATGTTTGATTTGGTTTTGTCACTGTGAACTCTGTTAATAAAGTTTAAATCTGTTATTGTATGTCAAATGGACACTGACATCTGTATGTATTGATATCTGTTTATCAGCAGTTAAAAGTAATTCAAGACCAGCTCACAGAACTATTCAAAAATAATATTTAAATTCATGTTAGTTTTTTTTAAATGATTAGAACAGGAAACATTATAGGTTGTGGAAGTTAGTCTTAACTATTAGTTACATACAGTATATAATTCAGATATATTAATCTAATTTCAATGCCTTGGTTTCACAGGACTTGAAATTGCATGTAGTAGTCAACTAAATTACACTCCTTATATCATGAATTTATGTCTAAAACTCTGCTAATGTCCTTTTCCACACCAGTTGAATGTTTGGATAACAAAATAACTTTCAATTGCAGTATAATAATTGTTCAGTTCATGTTTGAAGCATCTTTCCAGAGATATGGTAATAAGTGTGTGGGGTGAAGTAGGATGGCATTATGTTTTCCAGGACTGTGCCTCTGCTGTCAGGTAAATATTGACCAGTAAAATACAGTTCTGTACAGATGTATTGATATAGTCCCTGACTTTTTTTATAAATAAGCAAATATAATTCATAATTCATAAAAAAAAAACTCACTGTTGACACATCGCTGTGAAAGGGGAATGAGGTTTTAAGCCTGAGGTCTGACATGTTGACATGGTGAAGCTGAGTAAATGGACAGCCTGTAATGCTGGCAAATAACAGGAAAATCAACCATTATAATGAAAGTCACTTCTGACCATGTGTCTGCTGAACCATGCTGAGCTGACCAAGAGGGAAAACTAACTTTGAGGTAGATCTAAGAGTGAGTGATGCATATTTTTTTCCATTTTAGATGAGGTGAAAGTGTTTTTTTATTTGTTTTTTAGACTATCCAGGTGCTAGAGATTGATCGGATGTTCTGCCCAATAAATAATCTCTAAGAAAATATGTAATACGAATTGTTTGTTCCAGCTGTTTAAATGTGAGGATTTTGGTTTTATATCATTATAAATTTAATTTTAGTGGATTTTAACTGTAGGTCACACAAAACAAGCAATTTGAAGATGTCACCTTGTGGTTGGAGAAATTGTGATGGCCTTTTCTCATTGATTTCTGACACTCTGTAGATCAAATGACTTATCAGTTATAAATCAATCAATCAATAATCTGCATATTAATCTGTAATGAAAATAATTGTTAGATGCAGTCTTAATACACTAAATTACTGTAGAGATTAGAATTTATTTTAATTCAAGACTAGCCCTAACATCCTGCTCTTCTGGACATGTGTGGCATTACTCTGGTTTAAATGATTGCATCATTTGTATCATGATTCTTGATAATCTACACCCATTGGTAATTTGACATGTTTGTTGAGATTTCCACGTAATGATATTACTGAATGAAATGTCCAATATTACAGTAAATCACATGTCTGTGCAGGAAGATGTTAGGATTACTGAGGAGAGAGGATGGAAAAGTGCAGCACAGTCAAGCTCACTAGTAACAACAACTCATTTTAACTGAGACCTCCTTGAAAGTGCAACTTCCTGCAATAACAATGTTTTTAGATTAAAAATGGGAAGTAGTTTGGCTGGGATGTCGTAATAGTCATGAATATGTTCTAAATTCATGCTCTGGCCTCCCTCTTTACATGAACTGCACTACTAAAACCTTTACTTGTCAGGTGATGCCCAAACTGAGGTTTCCATCTGACTTCATCTTTTACACAGGTGGACCTCTTCCTGAGCGCCACTCTGGCTGTAGACCGCTTTGTAGCTGTCAAGTGGCCCCTGCGCCATGAATTCTTGATTAGCCCTCAAAGGAAGAAAGAAACTGTTGCAGCCATATGAGCCTTCTCAGCTGTGTGACTTTATGTATCAGCCTCAACACCATCCAGGTCCGTTTCTCCCTTTCCCTGCTGTTGATCTATCATCCTCGCACCTTACCTGTCCGTGACATTACTGTACTGCACCGTGGGGTCTGCTGTGTTGTTGCCTCTCTGCTACCTTACCATCCTGGGATGCTTCTGTCTGCTCAGCACACAGGACTGCTGTGCACCAAGAGAGCCTCTGTGACCCTGACCCTCCAGGCAGCTCAGACCATTCTCCTTTCAGTTCCTGTGGTCATGGACAGCTACCTGATCCCTGTCTATCTGCACGGTGATGCTCTAGATATAGCAACAACCATCACCTACAACCTGGGGATATCTTCCAAAGTCAACATCCAAAGTTAAGTCGTACAATCTGATGATCATTTGTGTGAAGAGCTGTTGCTGCCTGAATGAAGAGAAACTTTTATTTGTCTTGAGCAGAGCAGGCTCTGAATTTAGCTGATAGCATCATCTTCCTGTAAACCATTTGCTTTTCAAAGGCAAACAATATGTGTTTTATTAGTGGCAGTAGGATAAAACCAAACTTTTATGATGTGAATAAAAGAAGTTAATCAAACACTGATACTTACTGGATAATAATGAAACATATAAGACAGGACAAACTGCTTCAAGATATTTAATTTGTACCTTAAACACTAATATACTGTTTATCTACTCATTAATTCACTATATATTATACAAAACATTCAAAAATACAGAGGGGAAAGTATGCACAACAGAAGGATGAGTACTCAATGCTACAAGAAAAATACATCAGCAATCATATTTTTAAAGATAGTGGGGTTTGTGGGGAAGGCGTGCGGGTCAGAGAGGTCGGGCAGATTCCCTGATTATGATTGGGATGATCGCCCCTTAAAAGAGGCACAGGCACAAATCCACAGGCAGCACTGAGGTGAGACAGCACCCTCTAATCACCAGCGGTTAACCAGCTGCTCACATTAATTGGACAATCAGTATACAATAGCCAAAATCATGAAACACTGCAGTTGCCGGTATCAACTCAACAATCTACAGATGGATCGAACTAAATGCACAGACAACACATTGGAATGTAGTATGTTTGTCACCTTCTAAGGCAGGCACTGAGAATCTTCTTAACAACATTATAACCTCCACATAATCAATATTAATATATTTTTCACAAAAAGTATGCAGCATTCCGAACAAGACAAATCTTGCACTGAGTTTTTACTGTTTTTGGCAAATGTCTTGTAGATTATCATGTAAATCAAAGCAGGATCATTTGGCATTTGACCGGACTTCCTCTTCAAGTTTTGAATTATTTCCTTTCAATGATAGCATGTGACAGCTTTTTGATATGATTTGACTCATTCTTAAGTGAAAATGCATGGCACAACACAATAATAAGGAAAGGTAAAATTCTGAGATAGAACCAGATGTATGAGCAGCATTACATGTAAAACCACCCACGATCCCCTCGACGCTGTATCACCAAACGTTGTGTCCTGCGCCTCCGTCAGTACAGGCAGGTTTTCTTCATGATTCGCAGGAACTCTTGCTGGTTCACTTCCCCGTCTCCATCTCTGTCTGCCTCATCAATCATTTCCTTCAGAAACACACAGTAAAAGAGGATTTTTAAAAAAAAAACAAGGATGGATACAGTAGACGCGAGCAAATCAACCAGTTTGTCATTTGATAGCATTCAAGAGCAAATGTTCTTGTGACATTATTCAAAATTGCAGTCATGACTCTTGGCCTGCACGTTGCAGTAGTCTGCCTGTATTTGGAAGGATGTGAATATTGTTTTATGACACAATATCGTGCCTTACCTGCAGCTCCTCATCTGTGAGGTTCTCTCCGAGCTCTTTGGCTACTCTCTTCAGATTCTTGAACGAGATCTTCCCTGTCTCGTCATCATCAAAAAGGCGGAAAGCTTTCAGGATCTCCTCTTTGGAATCCTTCTCAGCCTGAATTCAGATAAAATGGAGAGCAGTTTTATTAAATCATGTCATGTTGTCATCATGTAGTCACAAAATGAGACAAGAGAACGAACAAAATGAAAAGAAAAATGGTCAGAATTTGTCTTGATGAAAGGCAGTACAAGATATTCATGAGGGGTTGATAAAGTGGGTTCTAATAGATTTAAATCTGTATTTTTTTTTGCCATGAAACAAAACCAGCAACTTACTTCAAACCTAAAGAGAAAAAGCAACTACAGTACAGTCTTAGCTCACTATGAGTGGTGGATTCACAATAAATAGAAATACACAGTTATAAGTATATAACCGTATATAACAGTTCAAGAAATAGAACATAGATATATCTACCATTTTCTGTGTCATGACACTCAAGAAGTCAGTGAAGGAGATCTTCCCTGTTCCATCCTTATCCACCTCACCAATCATCTTCTTGATCTCCTCTTTCTTGGGTTCGAAGCCCAGTGCTCTCATCGCAACCTGGTAGAGTGGGGATAAAAATGGTTACAGTACAAGGATGCTACTGTTTTCTTCTCCCCTGGCACATGTTGTCTCTGAGCAGCATTTGAGCCCCTTTTTACCTTGAGCTCCTTGACATCGATGTATCCAGATCCGTCAGTGTCAAACAGCTCAAAGGCCTCCCTGATCTCCTGCCTCTGCTCCTCAGTCAGCTCTGGTTTGGGGCTTGACTTCTTGCGAGGAGGGGGCACCGGACCCTGCAGGGATGGTCTCTTGGCACTGGTTGCCTGGTGGGGACACAGGAGGAAAAAAATCAACCTCTAAATGGCACCAAGAACAAGAGCCACGTCTACACTGAGATCTGACAGGTGTCTCGGGGGAAAATGTTATTTTTCCTTGACCTGTAAAAACCAACCTCTTCACAAGAATGAGGGATAATGTAAACATCCATCACCTGCGGCTCAAATTCAGCACAATAAGATACATTTAGGTTTTTATCAGATTAAAAACATTCTCACTCACCATTGGTTGATGTATGTTTGACTGACAAAAAGGAACTGCGGATCTACTGGGCAATCAATGTTTTCCTCTTGGCTATGAAGCCTCCCTATCATTTAGGGAGGAGATTATAAAACGGCCTCTGGTTTACATCAGTCGCACGCATTAACCGCTTAATTACTCTAATTATAAGATAGTCTCTTATTCCTCAAAACCTTGTATTTATTTCGCGGGATCAGCGGCAAAAATGCGAAGAAAATGAACGTTTCTTGCTGACAGCATGCACAGGTTTTGCTTTCTAGCAGCTGCTGTCATGGAGTCCAGACGTTTGATTTGATCACCCTTTGTGCCAGGAAACAAGCGCATCGTTTCAGAGGCTAAAGGAGTACAGAGAAGGCACACATTGGAGTAAAAATCAAACACACCAGTCGGGCAAAAAGATGATTGGCTGCTGAAAATCACGGGGCGCAAGACACGATCAGAAAATTCAAAGCTGCAGAGACTAAAGTTAAACCTCTTTGGATTTCTAATAGAAATATGAGATGCTGGATCAGTGTTTGTGTCATATGTATTAGCAAAATATGTCACAATACATATTGTATATGAATGGTGCAGCTGCTTTGCTTCATCAATGCATCAATGCACCCTCTAGTGTCAGCTTTTAAATTAGACCTCAGATCACAAATGTATTAGGGCTTCTTCTAATAGAGTAGAATATGATAATAATAAGAAAGATAATGATAAGATCGTAGATAATAGAGCAGAATATCATAATAATAAGATAGAGAATACATATTGCCTCTGTGCAGCTAACATCTATTTGTTCTGTGACCAAGAGGGACACTGTCACTTTTGAAGTGAGCATAATATTATTATCAGGGTCCACAGTAAAGCATAACATACCCTGTGGTGCAGGTATATAACCAAATCCCAAATATGTTCTCAAATATTATACTATAAACATGTCTGATTGCACATGTTTAGATTGTTTTATGTTTTAATTGCATGCGCTTATTTGCTCTTTAAAAAAATAAATTATCTGCCTTTTGCACAATCTGAAGACACTTTTTCATTGTCCGTGTTCTCTGCACTGCATAATGACAATAAACTTGAATTGAATTGAAATATATGCTCAGATACTCTTTTGAAACTAGTTAGTTACTTGTTAATTTAACTTTGCTATTATACTTTTATCACTATGGTATTATTTCTCTTATTACATGTTTCTGAATTCATGCAGTATTCCCAGTTGCGCAGATCAGTTAGTCTACCAGAAATCATCTGACGTATTAACATTGGTTTAATCTGTCTATGTTTATTTTGCCTTCATGTTTTTTTAGATGTAATATGGCAAGAATGCAAGTGTTAGAAGTAGAAAAAATATTAATATAAAAGTTAATTAACTCCCCAGTGTCTGCCTCTGTGGATGCTGCTCTGACTGCATAACAGGGGGCGTGGTCTTTGGGAAAAGAGGCGGATAGAGTCACTTTGTGGTCTCTGATTGGTCTAAATTGTGGCGTTCTTTTACGTATTCTGCACACTATTGGCTGTTCGTAAACGTCACCTCTGTGCTGGGTGCCGGCTCGGCCAATCACAGAGCAGTCCTCACTCAGCTCATGCAGACCGTTTATGGCATGTATGCAGTTTAGTTGCACGCGCCGACTGACTGCAGGTGACAATATCGCGTGCCACTTCAATCAATAGCCGTCTTTTGTTCGTGTCCCTCGTATTAGACAATAAGGGACAGAATTCACTCTTCCATCTGTAAGGGAAAATATTTTCACCACAGAGTACGTCAAGTCCTGATATCTGCTCACCTGTTGGTTACTTCTGACTCATTATGGCCACGCGCGTTCGACCGGTACGTTAAATAGTGGAAATTACACCTTTTCATGATGCTAATGCTGCCTATTTGCCTTAAATGTATTAATAATCACTTTCTGCATGTCCTACAGAGTAATAAACGATGTGCAGTCATCGGAGGATCTGGTTTCTTGGGCAGACACTTGGTGGAGAAGCTGTTGGATCGAGGTTACTCAGTTTCTGTGTTTGACATCCGTCAGAGCTACGAGCTGCCTGGAGTCAGCTTCCACCAGGGAGACCTCTGCGACAAACAGGTAACCTTTCTTCTCAGCCTGAGCTCTGTAGGCTGTCATAACCAAAAAGTTCCATGTCTCAAGCTTAGACTTGGTAAATAATATCTAACGTTACACAGCTTGGATATTTAATTATCAGGCCTATGCAATGGAAGGACTGGATCCCAGCTATGTGTAACTCACTGTTAAAGGATAAGCTCACTGTTTTGTAGTTTTTGGTTGCTGTAATTGTTCTTCTGGCAGTGAAGAGATCCCTTCCCAGCACAGGTCCAAGTATGTGGTACGGTATGAGGGACAAATCTGCAGTTGTCATTCTGTGCTAAAAATTGACTCCTAAGTTCAGTCATAACTGGAATACTCAAAGAGGGAATTGTACACTAAAATCACTGTAACCTCCCTCTCAATTTGTCTAACTTGGACTGCTGAAGCCTAATTAGTGTCAGCTGAACTTTCAAATGTATTTTTGCACAGAACAACTGTGTCCCCATCTCTTTTGTTACATATTATTTCAATGGACATGTGAGTATTATTTTAAGACAGGTTCATGTTTTTTCAAGTCTAACCAATAATACAGCTTTGAAAGGAAAAAGTTTAAAAGTCTTAGGTCAGTTTAATGATTCAGAGCCCTGAAATACTTGCAATTTGTTAATGAACACTTGAGACTTGCCTCAAGACTTAAAAAACTACAGTAGCTTTAACCTAGAACAATTACCCTTATGATGAAATTGTCTTTGAATTATGCATTGCAAAAGTTACTTGTCCCTAACTTGGCTGAAATACAGATGGGTGAAAAGTTAAAGGAAAAACTGATACAGATCTGAATGCTTGACCCGTACAGTGAGGGGATCTGGTGGCTCTGTTATGCTTTGGGGGGCATTTTGTTGGCATGGTTTGGGTCCACTTGTCCCCTTAGAGGGAAGGGTCGCTGCAAATCAATACAAAGCTGTTCTGAGTTATCACCTTTATCCTATGATGAAACATTTCTATCCTGACGGTAGTGGTCTCTTCCAGGATGACAATACCCCAATCCGTAAGGCACAAATCATATGTTATGGCCTTCGTAGTCACCAGATCTCAACCCAGTTGAACATTTGTAGGAGATCTTGTACTGACGTGTTAGAAGGCGCTAACAGCTCTGTACGTGGCTGAAGAGCTCTGAGGTGTCTGTTTCATTCTGCTTCAGGCTCTTCTGCCAGCTCTGAAGGATGTGTCCCTGGTCTTCCACTGTGCCTCCCCAGCCCCTGCCAGCGATAACCGCGAGCTGTTTGAGAGGGTCAACATTCAGGGCACGCGCACTGTTATTGAGACCTGCGTTGAAACTGGAGTACAGGTGAGGGTTCGGGGATGAGAGAGTGGGCTTTTCTTTTTTTGTTTTAAACCTACAATTTACTGTTCAAGGATGAGAGATGTGAAGTGTTTTAACTATTTGTTTTGTCCAGAAACTGGTCTTGACGAGCAGTGCCAGTGTGGTGTTTGAGGGGACAGACATTAAGAATGGGAGAGAGGACTTACCATACGCCAAGAAGCCCATTGACTATTACACAGAGACCAAAATTCAGCAAGAGAAGGTAGGACAGCGGTATTTTCAATTTTAGCTTGTTGGTTTCACTACAGTGAACCAGTGGTGGCACTCTTGCCTCAAAACAAGATTATTTAATTCATTTATTAGTGGAGTTTCAATGTTGAATATTATTAATATTTTATCCCGTCTTTGTGTTTAAGTTGGTCCTCGAAGCGTGTGACAAGCAGAAAGGTTTCCTCACAGTTGCCATCCGTCCTCATGGCATCTTTGGACCTCGGGATCCACAGCTGGTCCCCATCCTGGTGGACACGGCTCGCAGGGGCAAGATGAAGTTCATTATTGGGTGAGTTCAAATGGATGTGACAGTTCATTTGCTGCATTGATGCCTCAACTATAAATTATGCCTTTCCAACTGAATTCATCTGCTATAATAAATAATTGTTGATATTCAGCAATAAAAGAGTGACCAGCCGAGTTTCAGTGCTCCTCTAAACCTGAAGGCCTATATATGGCTGCATTTTGACTTTCCAAAAACAGATAGACAGCTTGTTAAAACCTTGACAGTGTGTAAACTTAAAAGATTGAGATGAACATTAATAATCCAAAGGTGCCGAAATTGCTGGAGTCTGAAATTTGATTATCTATGAACCTTAGTTATACACCTTATTACCCACTCTTCCCTGTCTTGAACACACTCACTCATCGTCTTAAGCTTACCCACAACTTACCTGCCACTTGAGAAGTTGGAAATGGTAGCGATGTAGTGGCCCACAGCCTGCTGTACTGCTGTTTCATTCTCTTTCTTTTTTTCCGTCAGTGATGGAACCAACCTGGTGGATTTCACCTTTGTGGAGAATGTAGTTCACGGTCACATCCTGGCTGCTGAACGCCTGAAGCCAGACTCCCCCATATGTGGAAAAGTGAGTGAGAATAAAATCTGAAGCGGAGCCAACCTCATGGTACAGCTGGTTGAGAAAATGATGTTAAATAAAATCCTGTTACCAGTCTTCTTTTAATAAGTGAATGCCTTCACCAATGGTTTTGTGTTGGAAGGATAAATCTGTGCTGACTCTGCAAGATTAAATCTCCTCTGTCTCTCTTTCAGCCCTACCACATCACTAATGATGAGCCGATTCGGTTTTGGGACTTCATGTCTGAGGTATTGGTAGGTCTGGGATATGCTGCTCCACGCTACCACCTCCCCTACGCCCTTGTGTACGGACTGGCCCTGCTTCTCTGGCTGCTGGCCCTGATCCTGCGCCCTCTAGTGTCCTTCAAGCCCACCTTTACACCAATGAGAGTGGCTCTGGCTGGAACACATCACTACTACAGCTGTGACCGTGCCAAACAGGACATGGGCTATAAACCTGTAGTCAGTCTGAAGGAGGGGATAGCACGCACGGTGCAGAGCTACCCTCACCTCAGACAAGGGGCTTGACGGCAACATGGACATGAAGACTGTTGAGACATGGAAGGCCGAGGGTGTTAGTACAGTTACACTGAATAGACAGTTCAAAACAGACAATTTATCTTTATTCCTCACGCTGTGCCTTTTCAATATTAATGCACCATTTTGACCAGCAGAGGGCAGCAGATGATCCTGGTTTGAGTCCACAGACACTGCAGTGAGATCTTGATTTACAGCACTGTTTATGCAAACTTAAATATACTGATCTTACACTGTGAAAATACTTACAGATATTATTGCTTCATTCTCATGTGTTTCACTCTGTGCTGTACACTTTGAGAGACTGCTATTTTTGTCAAAATACGTTAATACATTCCATTAAACAATGATTCTTCTGATACAACTCGGTTGAAAATGATTGTTTAAAGTGATACATTTACATGGTATGGCCAAAGGTATGTGGACGTTCCTGTCCAGCTAATGCTACAACAGTGTGCTTTCAAATTCGTGGCAACATTTTGGGGAATGCCCTTTGCTCTTTTGACATGATGATGCTCCCCTTGTTTTCCAAGTTTAGTGTGGGGGAACTTAACTGGCCTGCATTGAGCCCCGACCTCAACCACATCCAACACTTTCAGGATGAATTAGAAGGCTGACTGTGTGCCAGGGCTTATGATGCCGCAATACCGTAACTCCGGTATTAGATACTGCATATCATCAGGATGGCATGTGTGTCTGCTAGTGATTAGAATACTATTCTACGACTGTCATCGAATACAATAATGGGATGGGTGATGAAAAAAACCCTGAGCCACAATACATTTTTTTTTCCTGTCACTGATGATGATTTGTCATAATTTCACAAGGTTAAGAAACGGATGAACCTGTAGCTATCAGAATGCTTCATTTTCACAGTATTCATATTAAATATTTTGCTGCTGTAGAGTTTTGTCTTTTCTAGGTCAAGCATTTTGTCATTCCATGTCTTGGTGTGGTGAAATCAAGGTGGGGGTGAAGTTCAGATACTTTGCATTCTCTTTTTAATTCTGCGCCAGCAGCACCCTAATGATTCACTGCTAGAGTCAGAGGCACTGGGCAAGGCCGTCTGACTGGTTTCTTGTTCAGGGGAAAGAGGGAGAGGGATCGAGGTAGATAATAGACGTGAGCATTTACACTTGCCACTGTGCTCACCAGAGTGAAACTTTGGCTCTAAGACTTGGTAATTTCCTCTTCCACCTTCACTGTCTGACGTTGCGAAATCTATTCACACCCTTTTCTGATTTGAACAGGCTTTGTAAATATATGCAAAGTATGTGAGAGATTGTTCTTTTTCTATAGAAACAGTGGTAGGCTGATCTCCATGTTGTGTTTTGAAAGAGTGCATACTGTGGCCAATTGCTTAGAAAGTGCTTTTTGTTGCAATTTGTTGAAGAAATTGTTGGACAAATGCCCGAGCACAGACTTGTCATTTTGTTTCTTTTTCTCCAACATACGCAGACACAGTTACTTCACAGTTTGTTTATCGCAGGCTTCCATCTGCTTTTCTATCTGCATTATGTACTACAAAAGGCTAAAACAAGTCATAATGTAAGTTTTGTCTTCAAGCCAAAACACACTGTATATTATTGTCAGTGTTTTTTGTTTTCCTCCAACACAAAACACAAAGTACTCAAACTTCAAATATAAAATTTGAATTTAATGTGTTTCAAATTGAAGCTTGGCTTTTGTATGATTTGTAAAAATGTGTGGACCACTGTCAGTGTTGGTCATATCAGTTTAAGTTGTGTATGTTGCTCCTGATCTCATTTTAATGATGTGTGCTTCCTGGGTTTTCCTACCCAGTGAGCATGAGAGGAGCGTTCCCACAGGAGACGTTGCTACGACTCGCCTCATTTATGTATGCCATGCCGTGCACTCTGTTGCTGTCCGCTCCCCTTTGTCGCACTCTGCCTCAGTATTGACTGTCGGTCACCTGTATGCCAGGTATGTGCTTGCTCACTCCTGTGAACAAAGCACGAATGTAGTAAACAAAAAAAAATGAGTTCTTAGCAACCTCCATTACGCACGCACACACACACGCGCGCGCGCGCACACACACACACATGGATAGACAAACACATACTGCTCCACCCCGCATCTACCCTCCTTGACTTGCTAGGCTTGTTGGTGCTCACGCCCGTACCTGTTCACTAGCTCAGGGATCAGACACCTGTCAGACAGAAAAGACTTTCCATTGGCACACACAAGTCACACACAGTGGGACACACAGTCACAGACTCTCGACTCACCTGGATATAAATCTGCTGGATATAAAGGTTAAGCAGGTAGGTGCTCTGATTGGCAGGTTCTATTACAACATGATTTAGCAAATAATTTGGATACTTTCTCTTTTTCTATCGTCATTAATCAGCAGCTGTGAGGACAGATAATGTGAAAGTGATCAATCATGCTACATAAACTGTTTGTTGAATGTGTTAACTGGTGTTTGTCAGTGTTTGCCCTCTCATTTTTGCTTGTCAGTGTCTATCTATCCTGCACCCTGCTTGCCTAAAATGCAATTGCTCTCAATCATCTTGTGTGGACCGATGTGTTAAACCTAGGATAAATATGCTTTCGGAGCCCTCAGTGTAATTGTTCTGTCATCAATATTCAGGATATCCTCAAGAAATATTGTGGCAACATGCTTTTAGAAGGAGTGAATTCACAGCAGAGTTTTACAAGTTACATTTGAACTATGAATTTGGCAGTGAGTCACAATTTTGCATAAGCTTCAGTCTTCACCTACATTAGGGATAAAGGAGCACTCATCAGTATTTCATTGCATTTTTACTTCCTTCTTAAGTACCCCAGTGAAGTGGGTTTGCCTCTAAACAGTTCATTTTTGATTGTAAATAACTGAAGGGTCAGCTAATTTGGATATGTGTAAAAGAAAACAGTTTTTGCCTCATTCTGTGGGAGTATATTTTCTATCAGTCACAAAGCTACATGTCTTTGTGTATCCATTCATATTTAGGCAATAGCAGTATTTTTTGGAAAGTGGAAGGACAGGATCATCGACATGTCTAAAGGATGACTGAGGAATGCTTTACAGAGCAGATATTCCTTGGGAGGGAACATAGCGTGGGAATGACCATTTTGAAACTGACTGATTTATAATAAAGAGCAATTTTCTGTTAAATCTGTACAATTTCTTTTGACACAACCCGTGTAACTTACCTGAATGTGATGAATGTGAACGCGATGTACATTTTTCAGGTGGCCTGCGAAGACAACATAACAAAGGCGAGAGTGACACCTCAAGAACAACCATGTCAAACGGTGAGCAGGCTGACTGACCTGATCTGAATGTGAGATGATGTGTTTCCTCCAATAGAAGCAGAGGGCATCAGAGGGTGTAACTCTGTGCCAGACTGATGATAAATTCTGTTCCTCTGTCATTGACCTGATTTTAATGCAGAATACAAGCAGTTGATTATGGTGTATGTGGGCCCAAAGGGGACTGAATATCATGCATGCTATCAAGCAGATGGTGATTAAGATGTCACTATGATGCAGCCTACAGTGTGTAAAATATCTCAGATGGTGTGTGTGTGTTTGTGTGTGGTTGTGTGACATGCACGTGTTTGTGTCTCAGAGGGGGACAGAGCAGCTGTGTTCCGTACCACCAAAGTGCGGACCAAGCTGAAGGGAGACGCCAGCTGGCTGCAGCGCCGCAGTGAACCTGAGAATGAAACCGTGGAAGAGAAGCCATGGTAAGAACACCCTAGTATATGTTGTTTCCACATGTTGAAAAACAGGGAGTTGTCTATATGATCCCATACTCAGTTAACTGAACAGACAAAACCATGTTCCTGTGCATCCATGTAGGATAGCAGAGGTGAGAGCCGGCCGTGTGGACGGGGCTCCTATCGAGACCAGTCCGGTGTCTTCACCGACAACATCCACTCCATCACCCGTCAAGTCTGACACTGAAAGGTAAACACTGGTTTCTATTATCACACTTATCTACTCTGAATTCTCCGTAAAACATGATCGTGCTGATATGAAGTCTCTGTTCTGAACTTAGAGCGCCAACAGGATTCCTGATCAGGTAAGAGTGACACTTATCTCATAGAAACCTAAATCTAGTTTCAGATACAGTGTAGTTTTGTTTCAGTGTTGACTGACAGTGCGAGAGTAAGCAGAACTTTTACATTTACAGCAACAAAACATTTGGAAAACTTTAGAGTACGTAGTCAGTTTCTGGCTCAAACATTTAGCCTCCAATTTGAAACTAGAAACTTAAGTCAAAAGCATAGAATGAGGCTTTTTACATGAAGGAAAAAAAATGATTTATTCATTCAAACTTTTTGTTTTCCTTTCAGAGGCGTTTTCACTAAACTAGACAAGCCTGCTCCGTCCTCAACATCTAACGGCTATAGGTAGGAGCTTCTCTTACTTGAATAAGCTAATGAGTTATTAGCATGACTAGAGATGCAGTGACTGACCTCTCCCATTCCCACATTAATAGAAGCTATTTTTTTTGTGTTTATTCACAGTGGAACAACACAATTCACCAAAAAACCTTCAGAGAACTACAAGAGAATGTGAGCAAGCAGCACAAATCAGATCCACAGTGAACTGCTGGCAACTGAGTGAGAATGTATTTTCATGAGGTGTGTGTTTGCGCTTCTCTTCCTCAGAGCCCCCCACACTGTGAGGTCCACCTCAGAGAACCAGGAGGGCGCCCTTAGTCCTGAGGAGAAGGAGAAACGGTAAGACTTTCCTAACACAAAGAACGCCATCCAATTAGAACTTATATGGCCAGAAAAGAGATTACGTTAACATCATAATGATTCATTTTGCAGGACAGAGACAGCCAACAATGTTCTGAAGAAATCTGCAGCTAGGCAACGGTCTTATGTGCTTTCTGCTGCTAAGATATATGAGTATGTATGCCTTATGTTGCTATGCTAATACTTATTTTGAACTCAATCTGTTTCTTAAGTATATATATTTATGGGGTTATTTATGTGTTGAAAAACCACAGTTCTAAAGACAAAGCAGATGACACCTCGCCAGTCAACAGCGATTCATCATTTGTGGCTAAAAGGTAAATGATCCCTCTAATATCTCTGACAGGAAAAGAAAATTTCACAATCTGTGAATTCAAGTATGTGATCAAATGTCTACGTGTGTCTGCTTTTATGTGTGTGCACACGCTCCAACTCCGCATGTGCATTCATGTGTGTGTACATGTGTGCTTGGCTACAAATGTGCAGGGTGGAGATTACTGATGATGATGAGAGTGTTGCACCTGTCAGCACTCCGCCCTCGCCCCCTGTCGTCCCTGTCACATCTGTTGCCTCTGCGCCTGAGCCCAAACCAAGGAAACTGTAAGTCCTGTGCCATGTTTCTGTTTTCAGTGCAACAAGTGGTTTCTGTTCCTTCAGTTTGTTTCTAATAACAATAATACTTTTATTTGTATAGCACTTTTCAAGCCAGGAGCACAAAGCGCTTTTCATAGACATCACAAAAGAAACAATCACAAATATAAAAAGAAAAACACAAGAACAGCAGAATACAAGCATACAGTGAAAAGACTGTATAAAAGAAATTCACAAATAAATCATCCAAAAGATAAAACAAGAAACTACTGAAATAAACTTAAGCACAACAGAGCTGTATTATGTAAGCAAACAAGACTAGTTGTCAGGCGAAAAGCCAAGTCTGTAAACATGTGTTTTAAGACCGGCTTTAAAAGCAGAAACAGTGTCAGCAGATCGAATACTAACTGGAAGACTGTTCCAAAGCTAAGGTGCCAGTACAGCAAAAGCTCGATCACCCTTTGACCTTAGCCTGGACTCTGGAACAGCCAGCAGGCCTAACCCAGCGGATCTAAGAGGCCTTTTTTGGACAGTAAGGAATTCACTGATGTACTCTGGCGCCTGGCCATGTAAAGTCTGAGTAAGATTTTAAAATGGATTCTAAAAGAAATTGGTAACCAGTGCAAAGAGGATATAACTACGGTTATGTGAGAAGAGCATTTGGTCTTCATCAGAAGTCTGGCTGCAGAGTTCTGCACAGTCTGAAGTCGAGCTACAGCTCGGGCACTGAGGCAGGTCAACAAGGCAGTACAATACTCCAGGCATGGGGAAATAAAAGCATGAATAATTTTCTCTGTATTGCTAAAAGATAACATTGCCCTGATCTTGGAAATATTCCTGAGTTGGTAGAAACATGATTGTCCCAATTTCTTTGTGTTTTGTTCAAAGCTTACTGTTGGAGATAACCGCCTTGTCCTTAGCAGTGCACTATTTCATTATCTGTGTGGTTTACAGAGTCAACACCAGTGTGAAGACAGCTGCTAATGTCAATGATGATGCTGCCCCAAAGCCTGTGAAAGAAGAACCCCTGCCAGTGTCTGTTACAGAAAAAGACCCCTTTGAAGACATGAAACCAGGGTGCACCAAGGTGGCCACTCCCCTCCCTGAACTCATCCCTGTGTATGTTCAAGCAGTCTGTGCAGATGTAGAACACGATGATTCAGAGGTTTCTGGCCTTCCTCTGGTTAAACTCACCCCAGCGTCACCAATCCCAGTGTCACCTACTCAAGCATCCCCTGCTTCACCAACCCCTGCTCCACCAGCATCTACTCCAATATCTCCTGCTGTAAAAGAGGACACAGTGAAGACAGAGCCAGAGCCAGAGCCAGAACCTTTTCCAAACCCAAGGTCAGATTTCCACTAACCAAAATCAGTGCTGCCACATATTGTAGTATAAGTACATTTACTCAAGTACTGTTCTTAAGTGCTAGACTAAATGGTGAGTATTGCTATTGCATTCTACTTTACCTTTCAACTCATACATTTGAGAGGAAAATATTGCACTTTTTACTGCATTACATTGCATGACATTTTATATGAAAAGATCAACTTAATATCAATTTATACAATATTGTTATTATTATAGATTAAACTACCATGCAATACATTAAGTAGCAAGTAACTACAACAGTAAAATGCTGCTCGCACATTGATGCATCAGTGCAGTAATTTAATACATAATAATATACCATACATAGGGACCATTTGTCTGCATTTAGCACTATCACTTGTGATATTTAAAGGACCAGTGTGTAAGATTTTGGGGCTCTATTGGCAGTAATGGAATATAATCATAAGTATGTTTTAATGAGTGTATAATCACTTGAAAATAAGAATCGTTGTGTTTTCGTTTCCTTAGAATGATCCCTTTATATCTACATAGGGAGTGGGTCCTCTTCCATGGAGTCCGCCATGTTGCACCTCTATGTTTCTACAGTAGCCCAGAACGGACAAAGCAAACACTGGCTCTAAAGAGGGCCTTTTGCGTTTTTTGCGAGTTTCATGGCTACCGTACGTTCTCTTACATACTTGGAAGGGTTGGTTGCAATCTGCAACCTCACCACTAGATGCCACTAAATCTTACACACTGGTTCTTTAAGGTACATTTCCTGATAATTCTTAGAAAATGTGAATGCAGGACTTTTACTTGTAATGTAGTGTTTTTATAGTAAGGCATTGCTACTTATACTTAAATAAACGATCTGAATAGTTTTCCACCACTTCATACTATTAATATCAGTATAACATATAATTGTATCTAAAACTGTGATAATGAGTCTCAAACATCAACATAATGTTTGCTCCAATATTTCTAGAACAGTTGAATATCATAATTCTTAAGCAAAGCTTTAAAGCCCCTGAAGACTTGGCTTCAAATCTTCAGTATTTCTCTACAACATTTATATTCATGACTACATAAGCAAAAACCAAATCAAATTTTATTTAGAGTTTAACTCTGTTTAACTGCTTCATTAGGACTGTGTTTGTGCAGTTTGGTCAGATCTTATTGACAGTGACAACAACCCACATACTGTCTGATTCAAATGTTGGTATCTCCTAATTGGTGCACGGAAGTATGTGACCATCTTTTCCCAAATGTGCCCCGCCCACTTCAAACCAGTGAGTGGAGCACAGAGAAAAATAAAAGAAATACAGAAATATTTAATGTAAGATCATCAAAACTGTTCTAGCAGAAGGTTATTTGTTCATGTGGGAACAATCACTGTAGTAAAAAGCTGATGGAGAAAATCAGTTTTGAGGGCCTTTAAATTCACTTTCAGGTAGTTTTCTTTGTGTATTTCTGTGGTATGTTTGCTCTCCTTCTCTTCACATGTGAAATTGGAAGCTGCCCTGGAATGCCATGTGTTTGCTCTCCATCTATTTTCACAGGTCTGGTGTTGACACGCTCACCGCCTTGTCCGACACCCTTATTTCTTTTGACACAAGTTCAACCAGGTACTGGCAGAAATAGATGAAAGCAGCAGAAACCAATATGAAAAAAAAATTAACATGGCACTAACATGTTAGAGCCTGCAGCCCCGATAATGAGAGTTTTTATTTCCTTTCCAGTTCTCAGGATGATGAGCCAGGGCTGGCAGAGGAAGAGGGAGGCTCAGCGGACAGTCACACAGAGGATGGGTATGAAACCAACAACTTCCTCATTCATGTCATAGCAGGGTTGGCAAGAAAACAGATAATAGCTAACTGCCACTGTGTTCACTTTAAAATAATCACAAAATAACCCACATCTCAATTTCAGGTTCTTAAAATTACCTTACACAAGAGGATGTCCCAAATTAGACTTGATTAAGAGTGTGGTGCTTAATAGAGACGTGTGCCAAAGCAGGTGCACTGATATATATTTTTCCTCTTACTGTCTGCAGAGTTGAGCAGGAGCCAACTCCGGCGCTCAGCAATTGTGAACCAATAACAGGGGATCTCCTGGCTCTCAGTGATGGGTTTGTTAAAAATACATTTCATACTGATTGTGCAATTAAGTGATCCTCACTTTAGAAACTGCCTTATTTAAATATTACCCACAAGGTGGCACTGTTGGACTTCTAATGATCCTCTACCTCAACTGTCCTGCTCTTGCCCTGAAATCTCCTCTGAATCCTAAATTCCTCTTTGTTCATCACCTTCTCCACTTCCCTTTCCTCTCCTCTTTCCGCCTCCGCAGTCCAGAGGAGTCAGCAGAGCCGGTTCCCCCCAGCCCACATTACTGGAGTCAGGATCTGCTTGGTGAACTGGACAGGTACAGGAAGTGCTCTTTCCCACCCAAACCCCAAATACAGAGTTATGCGAAGAATTATCCTTTCATCAGTAAAAAATCAATAGCTCCCTTGACAGTGGCAAGCTGAAAGCATTACCTTAACTTACCTTGCCAAAGTTGGATATACAATTTCAAGGGGAGCTTGCACACAAATGCTGCTTCCGTATTTGACTTTTGTGTTTGAAGTCTTAGTGAGTCAGACCCGACAAAGACCAGTTGCACCCCGGATCTCCTGGCTAATGATGTCATTGTAATTAACACAGAGACACGCAGGTGAGAAAGAGACAGACTTGTGATGGCCTCTCCTCCCCATCCCTCTGTCTGCACCATTAATTCTTATCACTACAGATAAAGGGGCCAAATATCCAAGCTCCGGCTCCCTGAGGTGTAAGATTTTTAATAAACCCAATCCGCCTCAAGTTTGATCTGTAAATCAGGGCTCCTTACTTTCGGCATTCTATTTTAACCCCTGCTCTGTGTTAGAAGGAAACAAAGTCGCAGATTCCTGAAGCGACTGAGTAATACTTTGAAACAGAAAGCCGCGTCTTATCTGCGTGCCACTGGAAATAGAAGAGAATGTTCTGTACTGATTAGTATTGCGTCTTTGTTTTGTCTCCGCCAGCCTCAGCACGCAGCGAGAGGAGGAGAAGCAGACAGATGAGACATCCAGCGAAACACAAAGGTAGAAGGAGATGACAGGCTGCTCTTAAACAATTATCTATCTATGCAGAGCTGTTCCTGCTAAGAAATGTATTCTATTCAGATACGCCTTGTAATGATTTATACTAACTCTGCCTGAAACTACGCTGTGTCTCTCTGCCCGCCAGCCCCACAGAAGCAGTCACTACAACCACCAAAACTGTGATCATTACTGACAAAAGGTATGAAAACACGCACAGAATAAAAGTCTGTTCTGTACTATATTCAGATGGTTTTCATGCTCGTTAAATAGTTCAGTGGGTTTCAAGCTTTTGTAATGGACTGGCTTTGTAAATAGTGTATGAGAAGCACCACGCTAACCCTCACTTGCCCTCTTTTCTCTTCCCATCACGCCATTCAAGCGTTCCATCCTCCTTAGTTTTCTATCTCACCACCATTTTCTTGTTGGTAAAATATCTTTGATTTGGTGTTTGGTATAATTGTTATTGACGGAAATCAGAGTTCATTATAGGTGAAGAAAAACTGAAATACACTGATTTTTGCCATGCAGCGGCTGAATAGTCTTTCCGTTTGTAAAATACATCTAGATTCTGATTTTGATTAAGTTTGGGCCCCGGGTTCCTCTGTGTTTCTGTTTACCATTCAAACTGCATTTAATCTTTCCATTATGAGTCAATGTGATCAGAATTCCTCCAACACAAGATGGGCCATGCTGACAATTGAGAGTGAAATCAGTATGAAATTGTTTTTCAGCTCGGCTGATCCGTTTGATCCATATCCGATAGGGACCACATCCCCTAACAGGTAATCATATTGGTTTGGAGCTGTGACTGTTTTCCAGCCAGCCAGATAGCATCTCGGCATGCATAATGCAGCAGTTTCTGATTATGAGCCACTTTTCTCTATTACAGCTCCTCTGACCTGTTCCAGCCCCTCGCAGATATTTCCATCAACAGGTACGAGAATGATAATGCAAATTCCACTATTCTGTATTGTAACCTCTGTTTGTACTACTGATACTATCATGTTACGATATAATATCAAAGTTACTACAACTGTTTCGCTTTGTAGGTTTTTGCAATAATTATTATTCCCAATCAGCAGACACATTGGCAATCAGCCCTGTGGTTACATCTTATTGATACTGTGCTAATGATGATTTTATGTTATTTCTCTTATTTCTTTAGAGTGTCACCCACTTCTGTGGAGAACGAAGATCCAAAAACCAAGTAACTTAATTGCACTTATCCAAATCTTTCTGCCTTTGAGCCAACAATTAAATTAAATAGGACTGCTGCTAACAACTCTTTTAATTATCAATTCATTTGTTAGAGATTTTTGATTCATCTGGCTATAAAATGAAGAAAATTGAGAAATATGCTCATTGTGACTTCCCACAGAAATTCTAGCGATATCTTCATATTACAATTTTTTTTCTACCAACAAAAATATTCAAATTATAATGATATAAAACAGAAAATAGAAAGTTCTTACATTTGAGAAACTGGAACCAGCAAATGATTGCCACTTTGAATAATAAATGACCAAAACAATTATTCAGATATCAAAACTGTTGGCAATTAATTTTCTTTTGATTGACTATATGATTAATTATTTCAGCACCTAAGTAAAATTTTCTGTATACAGTGTGACAGTGATGTAGTCTTTGTTAAATTCTAATTAGATTTTTCTCTATTTTTTTGTGCTTGTGTTTGACAGCATAAGCTGTAATGCATTGGAATCCCTCGCAGATGACATTATCCCCATCAACACTGACACCACAAGGTATTAAACCCGTCTGGTGCATAATTGTGTTATGAATGTCTGAGTGAGAGATGGAGAGGAAAGGAAGAGTGCGGACCTGCAGAAATCAAATTCTCAAACAATGCACATTACCGTTGTCTGATATGCCTGATCTGTCACAACTTCTGCATTGTCTCTCTTTCTCTCCGCTTTGGCTTTTCTTTCTCAGCTCTCATCGGTCATGGGCACGCGCATGGGAAACTAGCCCACCCGAGAAGACGAACACAGGAGAGAGGTGATGACACACTTCGATATCCTCTTGCACACAATGCTGTCCACTATGTTTCATTCATCTGCATGCACCCATCCATGTCTATTATGTGCTAAAAGCCTTTCAATGTATGTCCCCTCTCAGCCAAAAGGCTGCACCAGTAGGCCAAGCTGAAGATCAACAGACGCTGGTCAAGTCTGAGAAAAAGTAAGTCATGTTTTTATTAAAAGCTCCGGGTGCATATCTTCTCCTTTTATTCCCATAACCTCCTTCCCTTTCACTACGGTGAAGTAACAGGGCTTTTGCAGCATGAACACTGTAATCACTGAGCCAGAAGACATTGTGCACTGGTGCTGATGAAAATAGGTCATATATATATTTGTTACAACTTTCTCTCACAACTGCAGTAAACAGATCCCCTTCCTGCCTTTTTTTTTTAAACAATGTGCACACTATCAATTATGTTATCCTTTCATCCTCTCATTATCCAGTCATGTCTTTGTTTGTGTTGTGCTCTAGGTCCTCCCCATGGGACAAATGGACATTACCCACCGACTATAGTACCACTACCACTTCAGATGAAGAGGAGGAGGAGAAGGAAGAGGAGGAGGAGGAGAAGGAAGAGGAGGAGGAGAAGGAAGAGGAGGAGGAAGAGGAGGAGGATGAGAAGGAGGAGAGGTAAATGCATATTAAAGCACTTTTTTGTTTTTACCAACATTTTTAGCAGGATGTGATTATAGCACCTTTAAAATTCAGTGGCTGTCAACCGTTTAATCGAGGGCGAGCTAAATACAAGTTGAAACTTCCCCGTGGCTCTGTCAAAGAATAATCAACTTGTTCTCGATGTGTTATTTTTACTTGAATATGTTCACTTCTTTGCCTGCACTGCCAAACGTATCATAATATCGGAATGTCCTCTGTTTTGCAAACCCGAGGACACACAGTCAACAAAATCACCACCATCAGGATGGGAAAATAAACCTCTAATCACATTTAAGATTCTCAAAACTCACTTATGATCAAGAACAGGGGAGATTACTAGGAATTTAGACAGTGAAATGAGAGGCGTGTAGGTTAGGTTTACAATTACAATGCATGGGAGGAGGGCTCCATGCTGCAGCACAATAGAAACAGACTAAATCTGGTCCATGACCCCACTGGAGCTGTGAATCAGAGAGATCAGCTTCATACACTAATAAAAACTGCAGAATTCCTGTTCACTGGATTGCGTCCAGCTTATTGACCGCTACAGCCAACAGTAAAAGTCTAATACAGCTTTCTTTACTTTCCAGGGAGACACGAAGTGAGCCAGAGCCTGCTATGGATCGGTGAGTTTATGATCTTGTTAACGTCAGACACAGCATAATGCAAGAATACTTTCTCAAGAGTGTTATTTTCTACTATTTGGTCTGTTGATTTTCTCACTTTTGTAAATATACCTTTTTTCAACCAGAGCTTTTCGTTTTTTTATGACGCTAGAAACTTTAAGCAAGGATGTGGTATTAAATATACATTACTCTTTGTGGTTATGAGTGGAATGAATGTTTCATTCAATGAAGTGTATTTAAAATCAAACATGTACCATCTCATATGTAGGGCATAAGGGCTTATTTTACACTCACCTACCAGATCTGTTTCTGTGGTTGTTATGGGTTGAGAGATTTAGGCCAAACCCTGTGGGAACGCAGCTGTATCCGCTTAATACTGGGTTTAAAGTTACCTGCAACTTTCGTGTGACGCCTGGTTAGACAGACTCCTGAATCAACTCTATTACTGAAGTTAAATGACAAGGTCTGCTCTCCCATTGTCTTTCAATTTGCCCTCATTTCCTTCCTTCTAATTACCAGTCTCCAGATGTCAGATTAATGATGTGTATTAGAGATGTCCTTTTGTCAAATCACAGTCCGTTAAACAGCATGCCATTAACAAGCAATGGCAGAAAATGATTATCTCCTGAGTTACATTTGACAGATGTAGAGTCCTTCTGTGTAACCCATCACACTACTGTCATCAGTGAGTGAGAGATACGACTAACGCTTCTGCACTCTGTTTCCTGTTACGAAACCAGGACTGTGATGGAAAAGGACCGGCATGGCCAAACACCAGAACCTGAGACCAAAAAGTGAGTGATTTTACAAATTAAACATTTATATTAAAGTGACAACTAAAATCCATTTTAACTATAGATATTAACTGTCTTCACCTGCCTCTGCTCTAGGGGTTTTGTGTATGTGAAGGAGTACGTCAATGCAACAGAGCTGTCCCTGCATAACGCCAAAAACAACATTGATAGGTAGGACTGATATATTATTTATGTGATCAAATAACAGCAGCTAACTACTGCGGACTAAACTCTGTTCTAATGATGATTTACCTGTTGTTCTTGTTTCCGTAGTGGGTCAGATGATTTGACATCAAGCTCTGTCAACGACTCATACAACAGCCCCTCCACTTACACCAGGTAATAACACAATCACCTAAACTTGTATTAAATCTGAGCCCTCTCTCCCCTGACACTTTGACTGCCTTCATCTCTTGATGGTTCGATTGCTTTTACCACTCACACGTCAACTGATATTTCAACTGCATTCATCTGTTTCTCTTCAACTGGCATTTCAACTCCTTTCAATGCTCACACTTTGATTGATGCTTCAAATCCTTTCAGGCGCAAGGACTTCACCTTTTGAACAACAACAAAAACATCTACTCTTTTAACTTCCACAACTTCCACTATTCATACATAATTTACTTGAAATGCTTTGAGTCCTTTCAACTTCAATACTTCAACTGATGTCTCCCTTCAGTTTATACATTTGAGCTGGCACTAATATCTTTCAGGATTTCAGGATTTCCACCTCAACTTCCACTTGCAGTTCAATTTATCACTTACATTTTGAGTGACATTTCAACTCCTTTCAGAAATTTCACTCCAACTAATACTTCACCTGCTGCTGACCCTTAAATTAACACTTCAACTTCTTTTAGCTCTTCGTTTCAACTGCTTTGTGTATTTGTATCGCGACCGCCACTTCAACTTCTTTCAGCATTACAATTTCAAATATTTCAACAGCAAATTTTCAGCAGTGGGTGCACATTGCTTTTCTCCAGAAAATTTCAGCCTCCCCTAGTTGCTCTTGTTCAGATCAGATTATTTGACATTAAGTTCCATCAGTTACTCTCACAGCAAACCTTTCACTCACTCCAGGTAATAACGCAGTTCCCTAAACCTGTATTAAACCAGCTTTAAATCTGAGCCCTCTCTCCCCTTGGCTTGTTATTTCCAGCTCTGACGAAACTAGATATGTGTAAGCAGTAGGGCAGAAATTCCACCAAGCCTGCTCATTAGGAGGCTAAGCGGGGACATCAAAGGATTATTTACTTATTAAATTCCCTTGCACAGGACAGAGGGTCACAGGTTATTTTACCAGAGAGAGCTGCAGTTGCACAAGAGCTGTTTCTGAGTCAGTGCCCAAATTTACTTGTCTCAATCACTGTGTGTCCCAAGTGACTTGCTGTCGTCCACTTGTACATACTGCGGGGAGCTGGTGGGCCATGATGCCAAGATCACCATTGAGCACCTCAATATCAACTGCCACCCTGCCTGCTTCAAGGTAAATTGTCTGTATAATACTGCTGAAGATGGATGAGGAATTTGGTGTATATTGGACCATAAAATGTTGTATAAATTCTTGTGTCCTTGAAGGAACTGAAGAAAATAACCTTTTGCTCCCCTCAAAGGAATTGTTGACATTTTCTGAAATATACTTATTCGCTTTCTTGCCAAGTTAGATGAGAACTTTGATACCAACCTCATGTTTGAATGGTAAACACTACGCTACAGCTAGGAGAAGGTCAATTTAGCTACTATTTTCTTGTCCAGGCACTGTGACTTCCTGCAGTCTTATCGTCATCATGAGGTTGCCAAGCAACCATCTGAGACTTTAGGAAGTCATTGTGCCTAGCCAAGAAATAGTCCTGCACATAACCCTGAGAAACCACAATGTACTGTTTTCACACTTCAGTTTTTGTATGATTAACAAATGAAATATAACATGTTAATTTAGTAAGCTTCAGAGATGCAGGTAGGCAGATCCCCATGGCAAATCTTTGTGCTAAGCTAATTGGGTACTGGCCAAAGTATTTCCCACACAGGAGGAAAAACTTTTTTCCAAACTTTTGAGCGGTACTGTACAATTACTTACCTTAGTTCCTTCGTAGTTATTTATTAGAAAGTCAACTCCTCAAATACAAATTATGTTTAGCTGCTGCATACTGCCAGTCCATGAATCAAAGGTTTAATCAGTTAACTGTCTTCTTGAAGCTACAACAGATGTGTTTTTACTGTGTTTTATGGAGCAAATGAGCATATGGCATTTAATGGCATATGATTTTCAAAGATAAAAACAGTGCCTTTTGCAGTTTTCTTCATAATCACATTTTCTAACGACAGTCTCCTAATTTTTCAGTGTGGTGTGTGTAGTAAGCCTATGGGAGACCTTCTCTACAATATGTTCCTACATGGTGGGAAAGTCCACTGTGAGAGCTGCTACTCCAAAGCCCTCGACTGATTATTGAGACTCTCCAGCAGCCTCTTATCCTCGTCCCCTTCCCTTCATGTTCATTTGCATATAAAGTGAGAACTGGTCTTTCACGAAGTTTGGAATGTGTTTGGTTTGAACTTAGGAATGATGTGGTTTTGGGTGATCAAAGAGACCGTAATGATGAACAATATGATTGCTTAATGTTGATTCGTACATTAGGTTAAATT
This sequence comes from Thunnus thynnus, assembly GCF_963924715.1. Classification (NCBI taxonomy): domain Eukaryota; kingdom Metazoa; phylum Chordata; class Actinopteri; order Scombriformes; family Scombridae; genus Thunnus; species Thunnus thynnus. Next base: position 13,184,018 of record NC_089525.1, on the reverse strand, counting down.
TCCAATTTCGCAAACATGTTATATATTATACAAGCTTGTGTTTTTCCTGGTGGTGAAAGCTATATCTGCCTCAGTAAACTATGAAGGATATGTCTGTACGTGTCTATATGTCTATGATGTGCTATATATAACTGTGAACAGACTAATACTGGCAAGTGGGGTACAATATTATCATTTAGTACATTAGATATGCGAGAAAATGACTTTTTACAAAATGTTTACTTCCTTTGTTCTTCTTGATACAAAATAGTGTGTTCACTTGTATGATGCTTTGTTAACAAAATAAAATGATTTATATAACCCTGGTATAAATATGTGATACAAAAGTAGTGTGCTAGTAGATGCACAAGACAATTTCAAGCAGTTACATGTTTTAGAAAAGCATAATTCGGAAAATTATTGCACATACTGATGAGCTTAGCATCGTGTAACAGAAAATAGAGCAATATTATAAAGTATCAACCACAAGATGTCCATTAGATGAGCTGCTCCTGAGAACTACTTTGAAAATGCAGTGGTGATCTCCGTCTGGAGAGTTGTGCTTGACTTTACAGTTGCCTTTCTCCACTCCTTGGTGAAATAATACTTTCCTTGCATAGTCACTTAAAATAGCTGTGTATATAAATGTGACTTTAGCTAATAACCATCAGTTACCTGCTGAGTAACTAAAAAAAAAAAAAAAAAAAAAAAGCCAGTGTTGTTCATTGGCTACTGTCTTGATGGTCTTCACACACAGTTAGGCAGAGCTCCCATGGTACAGAGGACAAGTCTTTGGCTCTGCCCCAGTGCAATGAAAATCTGCCTCCTGTGAGAATGCGCCTCTGTGCAAGGCAGACTAAGGGCAATGATGGCACCTCAGTTATGGTAATAAAACTGCTTGAAATAATTAGCATATTACATTCTAAAACATTATTTTCCCATTACTGAACTTAGCGAAAAGGACAAAAGTAGGTCATATCAATATCAAAATCTGTTGTAGTATAACTAAACTGCTCATATGGGTAAAGGAGTTTTGGCTCAGGTGCAAAATATGAGTCATTTCTGCTTCACTCCCTCATTTAAACAGAGGGGATGCATAATATAGGACACCCCTGTAATCCTGGATGTGTTCCATCCTCGGTTTGTTTTGAGGGCCTGTGTCAGTGTTTTCCTCTGGCTCTGCTCACAGCAATGTTTTGGATGTGCTTCCACAGCAGCGAAGGGTCTGACTCGTTATGTCTTATCAGAGACTCCAGCCCCTCTGCTTGGTCCAGGCTCTGCCAGTAATCCTGAGGCCATATTTGCAACCATCTGCGGACAGATATACAAACAGATTAGGCTCATCACAGAGAGTATTTTAATTAGACGATTAAAACAGACTGATTTTTCTCCCCTCGGGACATTATTATTCACATTAAAGCATAAAGAGTGGAGGGCTTTCACACCTGGCACAGTGAATAATTTAAGACAAACTCACCCATCATCTGCAGGTAAGTCTTGGACGTTTCCATACCCCGGACTGGGCAGTGGACATCCCATGTGAGAGTTTGTAGCCATTTTTGGCTGAGGAGGTTGGTTCTTCTTAGGAGCCTTCCTGTATGCTCGTTCTGCTGCCAGTCGCGCATTCTCCTGGTCACACACGTAACACTCAAATCCATTCAAGTAGTTGGGTTTACTCATGTCATTAACCCCCCACTCACGGGTCTCTAGAGCCTCCAGCAAACGAATATTGGTAATACGGCTGGGGTGTTTGAACTCTAAATATTTTGCATATTCATTATCGTTCTCATCCAGAAATTTGAGGGTGTCAGCAAGCGCTTTAGGTGAGGGGAAGTCATCTATGATGATCGCAGAACGGTCGTTGGGCATCCAGTCTGCCACCACGGAGGAGCCTCGATAGACGGGCACACAGCCCTGATGGAGAGGCCGCCACAGCTTCTCTGTCATGTAATCTGGACACCGGCCGTTCTCCAGTGCCAGGTGGAACTTGTAGCGGGCAACAAAACCCATGAAAGTGGGATCCTCGCTGGTAGCAGTAGATGTGTCCTTCAGATGTTCAGGTAGGGGTTTGTTGTTCAAGCATTTCCCGTAAGAGTCCACCTACAGAGAGAAAAACAAGGTGTCAGAAAAGAGAAAGACGGAGGCATAGTTAGGAAACATTTGCCAAGAGATTATTCATGTGACACTGACACTCTTTTAATGGTCTACATTTTCCAAAATGCCCTGAATAGACATTCCTAGTTGAACTCTAATATTTTATTCCCTGGTGGGAATTCACAAACATCACACTGAGGTCTAAACTTACAGCGGTGTTACTGCATTCATGATTTTGACCTGCTAACAAGTATGTGCAAGTGGAAATGAGGAAGACTCTAAACTAGAGATCATCAGTGCATGAGAGCCAATTGATATTTATTTTAAAGGGTGTCTCTATTAGGGTTCAAAATAAAGGAGATTATTAATAATGGTATTTAACACTGTGCAGAAAGATATTCTAAAATTTGTGCAGAACATGAAAAGAGGCAAAACAAGACAATTAAAAGGAGTGTTCTATTAGAGAAGAGCTCTTTCAAATACCAGAGGATGAGATTAAATTAATTAACTGCCAAATGAGACTCTATTACCACTGTTTTACTTTTAAAAAAAAGGAACTTCAAACCAACATGTGCCTCATCAGTCTGCTCTGACTGCCACCATTTACTGCTTTGAGAGCAAAGCCACAGCATGCAGAAGTGACTGCTCTTTAGTTGTTATAAAATTCCAACTTAACATACATGTTGCATGAGGCAATCCTGATAAGTCAGGCACCAAACTGGAAACATCTACATTAATCTAGTGTGCTTCTTAGTAAATATGGCCCTGAAAGAACATTTATGCCCTGTTACCTGGATGTACTTCATGAGCTCGTGGACGTATCTGTCTCTGTCTGATGGCACATCGCAGTGAGACTGCATGTAGAGCACAGGGGCCAGGCCCTCCCTCCTCAGCCGGTTCTTCTCCTTCAGGGACACGGCTACAGGTTTCAGCAGGTAGTTCAGAGAGGGCAGCCACTGCAGGGTCAGAGGATAGTCGGACTCCCTGCGAAACGTGGCAGTGTAATTGAACAGCCTGATTCCTGGTCCATGAGAGAGCACGTAGTTATTCATGGGTGACTCTTCGTGGAACAGCGCCCAGGTCTGGTGACGGAGACGAGGGAGCGGCGCCTCATATGCACGGAAGTCTGTCCCATAAAAGATGATGGATGCTGTCCGTTTATACAGCTGGACCTTTCAAGAACAAGCTCAAGATTACTGGCAGAACAACTTTGGATGATTATTAATATTAATGTGTGCATGCATCTTCTCTCTGTCTAAGCCACGAGTTTCAGTAACGAGCTTTATAAAGGTTAAGTATCTCTGGTACCTTGCGGTTGCTTGTGACCAGGCAGGAGGATGTGGCACAATCGATGCGCTCAGTGTCTCCAGGAAAATGTGGGAACAAACCTCCGCTCCACCACAGGAGAATGGGCAGCTCCTTGTTACTGCGGCGGTCATTGTTGCCAGGACCTCTGTATGAGCTGATGGAGGCGAACTCCATCTCTGCTAGAGCACTCTGGGGCTGAAAGGCTCCTCGGTCCACTGCATCCAAGGCCTCCAGGGGAAGTTGGTCATCAGGAAAGGAGGCAAAGGAGACCCAGACCCAGCATAGGACGCCAAACAGCCCCAGACACACACAGGGCACCAGCCTGCCCCTACCTGCCATCTGAGAGGTGAAAAAGAACAGAAAATATATTCATTGCTCAGATAGAAGTAGGTCACCTTTCAAAAGAATAAAACCAATTCAATCTGTTAAATCTGTTTAATGGTGGTGTGACTCCTCAGTGTAGTAAATTAAATCAAGCTCTGTTTTGGTGCTCATTACCCAAGTGAAAGTGTTACAGTTGTACTTATTTTGCTGGCAACTAACTTGGTTGAACAAACAGCCTCACAACTAACATTTCAATCGTACGTGTCAGTGTTGTCAGAGCATCAGTAACGAAGCATTTACACAGTTTCCTACCTTTATGGTCACTGCGACAAACACATGAAGGTGCCTTTTCCTCTCAGTTCTCCAAACCAGAAATACGAAGCTATCCTTGGTTTAAGTTTTACGCTTTGAAGAGTGTTGATAATGGGATACTGTCCGATCACAACCAGCGCTATAGCGGGAATAAAAACAGCTGGCTTCTTCTTCTACGTTTCTGCTTCTTGCGCTTTTTCTTCTTCTTCTTCTTCTTTGGTCGCAAACTAATTACGGGCTATACCGCCACCTAGTTTACACCTCCGGAGCAAGAATAGTACTACTAAATTCGCCTATCCTAAGATTCAAGACTTAATTTGCCATTTGCTCAGGTACCGGTGTACAAGAGCTTCTTGAATTCTTGTGTGGATCTCTCAGTAAAGTAATAAAAAATACAATAAAAATATGCACATAATAATATATCTATAAAAAAGATACATACAATTAACAGTTATGGGTGTTCAGTGTGCAACAATCGTTTTTTTTTTCTTTCCCAAGATATTTTAATATATTATACTGCAAAAACTAGAGCACAGTAGTCCAGCAGTAGTATATAGGCTATAGTACCTCAAGTGTATATAGGGTAGGTACATATAAAACAAAAAGTGTCTAGAGTAAATCTAATATAACAAATACCTCATACAAAAACCTAAAAGACATTAGTCTTAAAACAGCTTTGAAATATTGTCTCATATACAAAGTTAAACAGATGTTTGTCATAGGCCATTTACTTTTGCTGTTGTGAAACTAGTATAAATGTACAATGACATTGATTTTAAAAAAAGTATCAACATCATTCCTTCATTTGCTTTTCTTCATTGATTTTAAGCAAAAAAAAAAAAAAATTCAATCAATGTCTGCAAGAAAGTTTTTTCTAATCAAATAGTCATGTTTAAATGAGACTTGGTATTTTGGCCCTCTGATTTAAAAGTGGTGGAAAAAATATTCAGATCCTTTACAATTTTGATAAAGTCCATTAAAAACATTCAAAATCATACTTAAGTAAAAAAGTACAGACATTTGAACAACATGTATTAAAAGTAAATGCTCCTGTGAGTGTTATATTATTATATGTTATATGACTGGTTTGTTAATACTAGTACATTAATGTGTAAGTAGCATCACTGTTGTAGCTGGTTGAGGTACAGTTAATTCTGTCTTCATACTCGTGAAAAATTTAACTTTAACAATTCACAGGTTCAACATGAGTTTTGCACACTGAATTTTAACCTGCAAAGTAACTAGTAGACTGCAGCAAATACATCTATTGGAGTGAAAGATACAATATATCTTGGGCTGCAACTACCGATATTTTCATTATTGATTAATCTGAAATTATTTTCTTGATTAAATGATTAATCATTTGGTCTATGAAATGTTAAGAAATAGTGAAAAAATGCTATTCACAATTTCTTAGAGCCCACTGTAAGGACTCCAATTTGCTTTTTTTTTGCCCAATCAACTGTCAAGACCCCAAAGATATTCAGCTGACTGTTATATATGCCAAAGAAAAACAGCAAATCCTCACACTTAAGAAGCTTGAACCACAGAGTGTTTGGCATTTTTTCTTGACAAATGACTGAAATTATTATTTGATTATTCAAGAGAGATTGAAGAGCTTTTATTGCAATATGCACAGCAACACAGCAGATGGCAACATTGAAGGCAGTGAAATTTGGCTTCTTTGAGCTCTAGTTCCAATTACAGTATATAATAAAATATTTACAATTATAAAAAAAAGGAGACAGAAAAGAGAAAGATAAGAGAGAGACATATTTAAATATACACAAATATATATTATATTGCACATTGTTGTGCAGGTGCAGTATTGCACACAAGTGATAAACAGATTCATACACATAAATGATGGGTGATAAATACTTCTGTGTGTTTGGTGGAGTGTGAGTAAGTATGTAGGGGAGGAATTTTTTGTTGATCAACTAACCGATTAATCGACTTGCAGCTCTGAGTAGAAGAAGCACAGAATAGAATAGCTACTTAAAGTTCCCCTCCACTCCAAAACGTGTTTTTCTTCTGGTTCCTACAGTTATGTTTGAGTTTCACTGTGCAGAATGATGTATGTGCAGAGTTTGACACTAGAAGGCTGTTTTCACATTCATCTGCTGAAAGTGGAAAGTTTCTCTGTGTCCAATTTTAAGGGGTAGACCTATGAGCAGGATTTGTGACATCACGACTAGTTTTAAAGCCAATCCTGGTCCAATATGCAACTTACACAGGTGTGATGTGGAAATTTGAAGCCTCCAGTGCACAAAGAGAACACTGAGAATGGACTTAACAGTGAAGTAGGAAACATCTTGTGTCCAACAGTTCAACTCCTCAAATTAAATATATTTGCATATTTATAGATTTGGGCTTTTTAATAAGGAAAGAAGGAGCAGATGTAATTTTAAGGATTTTAACAAGATAATTGAACTTATTGGTGGAGAAACCATCAGACACAAATTATTATTCAAAATAGAGTATTTTATATATACATCTTGAAGCATAAGAAACTTAAAATGTACTTAAGCACAATACTTGAGTAAACACGATTATTATTGCACTGTTACAGGCCTACGGAAACTGAGAAAGGCCGCGCTTACATTTTTGAATGCCGTTTTCTCAAGATAACAAGTTAATTATTTCGTTATCTCGAGAAAACGAGCTTTGTTATCTCGAGATAACGGTATAATCAACCCGTTATCTCGAGAAAACAGAGGGTTGTTTCCTCTAATTACTTATAATGTTTATCAGAGATGAGGAGTGCCATGCCAGTGTCTTGACAACTGTAGCGACTGATTTAAGCTGAAAATGTCGGATCAAGGAATACCCATTATTATTAACAGCACCTTTATTAACGGCATCTGTGTGACGGCAAAATGGCAGGTTGATTAACTCCATAATATGATGGGATGGTTCATGTGGGAGAAGTACCAAACAATAACTACCTTTCAAGCATTTTCATTTTATAATACTTAATGAGAGAAAGGAAAGGTGAGTGGAGAGAGGGAATGAAAACCAACATATGACAGATTTGAACCCATGTCCTGAAGAGCCACCTGAAGGCTTCTTGGGCTTGATCTAAATAGTTGAGCTATCCATGTGTTGGAGGACATGGAGAGGAGAAGACAGGAATGAACAAATGACAATGCTCCACCAGTGATAACTCGTGTTAAATCATCTCGTTATCTCAGGAAATTGGCCTTTTGCTTTCTCTTGAACTTGAGATATTGACATTAAAAAATAATTGCAAGCACGGCTGTTCTTGGCTTCCATATACACCTCACAGTGACACTTTGTTGTAAACAGGTTTATCTGCTGACTGGCAGAATCTACATGACACACCCACTTTACTACATGACACACCCACTGGTCAGGATTAAGCAAGAGCAGTGAGATGGTTAGGGTTCGGGGTGACTGGGGTGTGTCATAGCATGCTGTTAAAGTGACAACATTAGGTGGGGTGTGTCCTATGGGCGTGTAAAGTGGGTGTGTCGTGTAGTAAAGTGGGTGTGTGATGTAGGTCTATAGATAGACCCCTCTTCTTTGTTGCCGCCCTGTACGGAAAAGGACCCTTCGGGCTTTAGGACCCCGGTTTCTATCCCGTCGACGGGGGCGCGCACATGACGTAACGACGCTCGATCCCAGTCATATGTGGGGAGCAGGGCAGACCGCGTCATATCAACTATTAGAAACTGAGTGAGTTAAAATACACTTTTGTTCCATTTGTATTAGATGCATTCTTTTATGGATATATCACCTCACTGCGACATTTGGTCTTTCGTTGCTTACAAAGCTTTTAAAATTAGTTTTGTGGCTCATGCACTGAAGCTAACCGTTAGCCTGACCAGGATGGATGTCAACAAGACACCCACACTAGCCGGCCGGCCAGCTTGCTAAGTTAGTTAACAGGGAAGCTACAGAACAGTCTTATTGTTTGTTGCACGGAAGTTGTTTTTTTTTAAAGAGGACTGTTACCTAGTTAACGTCTGTCCTGAAACACTTCACGTAGAGCTTCGCAGAGACCATCGACGAAGCGGCTTAGTCAGTTTTAGCCTCCAGCCACAATTGACAACAAGCTGGGACACGTTTGTGGTCTGCGCAGGTGCAGTGGTCGCTCCCAGAGTCGGCTCATGATCCTGACTCGCCCCTGTTGTTGTGAATCCTACACGGCATCCCCAATATATGTCATAAATTCATTTTGTACCTCGTCTTTTAGGATAATGTCTATATCCTACACTACATCAGTCTGGTACCTGTTCGGTTCAGTTTAGTCTTCCAGGCATAGTACATGAGTAGACAACAATGAGTCAGTATTAATGTGGCATGTAGTAAACAACAGAGCTGTTGTCATTTAGCACAGCACTGTCTCCCTTACTTTAACCAGAGACAAAGCTGACAGAGCTATAGCAGACCTCTCGGTCATTCACCTCTGTCATTATGTCACTCAGACTAGTCAACCATTACACATCAGTCATATGGCTGAATATTTGACAGGTTCATTTGAGGTTGAATATGAGAGTTGCTACAACAGCTGGTCTTTCTCTTAGTTATTGACACTGAATCATCAGCATACGCACATTGATTTTTTTCTGAGATGTCAGTATCTTTCACTTCCTATTTTACAACAGTGCTTTGTGTCAAGCCATTGTCTATTTTTTGCCTGTCTTCCTCTTTCTAGATTAAATTGACCCTGGTCTGCCACCTGGTGTGGAGGGCTGTAACCCAGTCAGGAGGGGTGGGTGGAAGAATGATGAGCGGGAAGAGCCTGCTGCTGAAGGTGATCCTGCTGGGGGACGGAGGAGTGGGCAAGTCCTCCTTGATGAACCGTTATGTCACAGACCGCTTCGACTCCCAGTCCTTCCACACCATTGGTGTGGAGTTCCTCAACAGGGACCTGGAGGTGGACGGGCGCCTAGTTACTCTTCAGATCTGGGACACAGCGGGCCAGGAGCGCTTCAAATCCCTGCGCACGCCCTTCTACCGAGGCGCCGACTGCTGCCTGCTCACATTTGCTGTGAACGATCTGCAGAGCTTCCAGAACCTTGGCGGCTGGAAGAAGGAGTTTATGCATTATTCGGACGTCAAAGACCCTGAGCGGTTCCCTTTTGTGGTACTTGGGAATAAGGTAGACATGGAGCAAAGGGAAGTGGGGGAGGATGAAGCACGGGCCTGGTGTGAGGAGAACGGCTGCTGCCCTTACTTTGAGACCAGTGCTAAGGATGACACTAATGTCACAGCTGCATTCGAGGCAGCTGTCAAGGAAGTTCTGGCTGCTGAGGACCAGATTGACCACACGCTACTGAGTGGTACTATAGATCTCCATGGCAACCGCAAAACAGCTCGCACTTCTTGCTGCTGACTGGTCAGGTGTGAACCCACGTTTTCATAATCTCTCTGACTGAAACCTGCCTGGGGCAGTTTTGGAGAGCCAGTCAGATATTGTTTATGGTACATGTACTGTAGGTACAAGGTACTGATACTGTATCACCTACAGATAATATGGATAAGATACAGCTGCTCTGAGGAGAGTTGTGTCACAGGTTTGACCAGTGTCTAGATTTGTTGAATTGTTACTATAACCAAGGCACAGGCACTCTGTAACAGGCACACTCATCTTGGTACTCTGTCTGCTTTCAGTAGTGCTGCACAAAACATTTTACCCAGCTTCAGCGTTATCTGCCTATGCAGGGGTTGTATCAAATAATGCTTCCAGAGCATTTATTTTAATCAACATAATTGAAATTTTAAATAATACACTCAACAAACGATTTTACAAATCCTCTCTTGAAGAGCACACTACTATTGGCACAGCAACATAGGTCTTGTTATTTCTCAACTGTCTGTCCAAGAGCTGATTTTTCCCGAGTTTTAGGGGGACTTTGAATATACCATCGATTTCTCTTGTTATCAGATATTTTAGCTGTTGCAGGAGAACTGATGTATTTTCTGGACACAGACAACGAGACAGACAGTGAGTTGACAGTGTTCCCTGTCCAGGCAGATATTGTGTGTCAGAACTCCCATTATCAGTATGACGGTACTTAAATATGATTTAAGGTATGAAAAAGATAAATGATTGCTGCACTAATATGGAAGATGACCATGTTTGTCTTCAATGGGAAGGGAATTGCAAGCTTGAATTTTGCAGTTGTGTAAGAATTGGGTTTAAACAATTGTGGTGCTCTTATCTCTTACTACTACACTACAGTGTAGCCCGATGTGTTGTCAAGTGTACAAGTCAGGCATTAACAGATCATTTTTATGTCCCATGATTTAGGTACATGAACCTGTATATTAAGGTTCAGTGTTTCTCAAAGTTCAGAAATTACACTGCTTTTTCTACTGTTGTTCATAAACTGCTGTTTATTTTGCTGTGAAGCACATTTCCATCCTTTAATGTGTTATTTTTTTGCAAACATGCTCTGATATTTACATTAGGCTTCGGTGTTTGATCAGGGGCTGATTAGAGTCTGTACTCCTGATGTGCAGAGGAGGTTATAATTATTAGAATTAACAATAATTTTCATAATTATGGCATGTTTGTAATCCTGCGTCTGCCCTGTTGATTGCGTGCCAAGCCTTAACATTCCAGTCCTTTAGCTTTGCCTATTCTGAAGGTCTCTTTGCTCTATGGTATATTACATATTACATATTACATACGCCTTGTCTGGTCATTCTAGGTCTCAGCCGAATGTGAAATATCCTGAGCACAAGGATAATGTCGTTACCACTAATGCGTGCAATGTGCATCACCTGTCCTCTCTGTTCAAACATATATCTGAGTATTCTGAGGACTTTATGATGTTTACCAGTTCTCAGCTGAATGGTACTTTACTTTTATTTCAATGTTTTTACATACAGGCTTACTCGCCGTAGGTACATTTGACTTTGGTTTACTGCTTTTGGCCACAGGGCATTGTTCTTTGCCTTTATGGTTTGAGAAAATAATATGGCTGGTGTTTGAAGCTTCAAACTGAATTTAACATGTTTTGAATTCATTCTCGTCAGTATTTTAATTGCTGCTTCAATAGTATTTTATATTGTGTCTGCTCAAACAACCAAACCTGTTGCATTAATAAGAGAAAATGTTTTCATCTTCTGAATGCACAAAGTTACTATGGGTCTCATTATAGCTCCGTGTTCTCATAGGGTTTTCTTGTGTATTGTCTTAGCCTGAGATCACATTATTTGCCTTTCAAGTCAAAAATTGCATCATAAATCAGTATGCATGCAGACTAATGATGAACATTACAAAGAGCTTCACTGTGAAAGTGAACCCAATCCAATCAGGTACTGTCATATTTACTTATAATATGGTTCTTTGGTTTAATGTAGGCTTATAATAAATAGCTTGTTTATATGATTACTGTAAGTTTTATAAGGTGTGTTTGAGTACTGGTACTCACAGTGTATGAGAGAAACTTAATAAACTGTGAACTGAGTTGGGCATTTTTACATAATCGAGCTGTTAGCCTACATTAATCCAAAGCAAAAATGAGGGCTGTTAGCTTATCATTTGTCAGGTTAATGTTTTCTTCTTACTGTAATATTTAATTTTCTATCCCGTTAAAATGATGTAGCTGACCTCAGCGTTCACCTGAAATCTAATATACCTGAGAATCTGATATTTATAAGCTGGTATAATAATCTACAGTATGTTTCCCTTATGGTGTTGTCTTATATAACTGCAACCCTGTCTAATGTCAGTATTTTTTTAAATGTTGCTGTAATATTTATGAATGTAAAAACTAATTTGTTTGGGCTGATCTTATTAATGGCTGATGTATACTGCAAACGACATTCAGTTTATAATAATAATGTACAAAATGACACTGAACGTCTGTTTCGCTCTCCCCAGTGCTCAACCCGTGAGTGTGGTTTAAGCTGTGTGAAAGTTAAACTGTCCAACTTGATCTTGATTATCTGTTCATCTAACGTACAACTTCCCTTACTCCTCTTTTTGCACTACAGAGGATGAGACTGTGCCAACATGCTGGCAAAGCGTTGAATACTCTTCCAGTGCTTGGCTACAAATAAAACATGCGATATACCAAATTAAGATCTCTCTCTTTGTGCTTTTTTTGTGCTCATGCCTTGAAAATCCATGAAAGTATGTATATGACTTTGAAATGACTTTAAAGCTAGAAAACAATCACTTGGAAACTGTTTTAAAAACGAAAATATGACACTCCAATGTACTTCAGCTCTCCACCTCACTATCAGGAAAAGCCCCAACATTTACAGAAACAAGCAGTAATGTTAAAATTTAGCATTTCTCCATTTCTCAGCAAGATCATGAGTAAAACAAGGGTCTTTCATTTTTACCCCCCAAACTCACCTTGTTTGAATTTCATCACACAAGACCTTGAATGTGGTTGAATGACCAAGTGTGTGTATGGGAACCTGAGAGACAGTGAATGCTGTTTATTTCCTCTTTGTTAAAAAAGAATATCAAGCATGCTCTGCATTTTTATTTTCCCTTCATTAAAAAGGATATCAAGCATGCACCGCATACTGTGAAATCAGACCTATGCATGAAAAAAAACATTTCATTTCATGCACATATGATGAAAACATTTTAACTTTTCATCATATGTGCCTTTCAACTTGCATATTCTTAAACTGCTGACATGAGCAGACATTCAGAAAGTACAGAGACATGGGTCAAATGCAGAACAACATAACAGGAAATCAGCACTAAATATTGAACTGTTATGGCTCAGTTCAAAATCAAAGTTCCCAACTGCATTTGTATGATCTTATAAATTTTGATGTAACACAAAATACCCAATTTTTTCACAAAAACAAAAAATAATGAAGGGAATTAGTTTAACAAATGCCAAAATACAAATAAATTATAGGTGCTGTCAGGAGCTGTCGGATGTGTTCGCGGGATACGGAGAGCACAGAGTCCCTCCTCTGTCCCTCTGCAGTTGCCCATACAGGTCATAGCCTCTACTCTCCTCCTTCGCTCTGTGCCTCAGCTTCCTCAGGTTCACCTGGTTCACAGCCAAGTGCAGGGAACAGTGCACCTGTGGGCACAAGAGGAGAGAATACAAAACACCTTACAAAACACTTTGGCCCCTAGATGTGGCTAGAAGCCAAGGATGGAGCACCAGTTAAACACCATGATACTACACCAGACTTGCACTTGTACAAAGACTACAAATAAATGATTTTCGGAGGCACTCTGCATAAATACTTCAAAAGAATGTTCGTTTTATTATCAAATATTACCAACAGAAAAAAAATAATCATCAAACAGCCAGCTGCCACTTGACAAATCCACCATTCACAGCTAGGTAAAGCTTCCAACAAATAGAATAATCTACTTATTTTGTTGCAAAAGGTTTTGTTAGTAATAACCAAAGTGTAAAAATAGTAGTAAAATTAGCTACAATAAGTAAAAGATGTGTTATACAATAACTACGACAAAATTCCTAAAGAATTAGAGACAAAACAAAGCTGTCCTATCTCTATAATAGTACCTCATTCATGCATTAACAGCAGGGGGAGTCACACCTCAACAATGTGTTTTAGGTCTAATAATATGAGATTACTCTCGATAAGTTAGCACCTAGTGCTTTCGCCATCTCAAAAGTATGAGAAACAATTTCAGACCTTTCTAGATCAGAACTAAACAAGTATGTCCCTTTGTTAGAAAGAAACTATTCAAAATGATCTAAATTTCCTTTAGCTCCCTCCCCCCCCCAACTCTGAATCCATCAATTCCATTATTCGGGGGGAGGTGGGGGTCATGCAGCAGCGTGTGGATGTGTTGTGTGTGTAGTTGCTGTCCCAGAAGAGCTGCATTGAGGCTTTAGAGAAGTCTTACTCTCTCTTTGTCCAGAGGACCCTCTCCCTTGACATGTAATATAACCCTTGGCAGAGACTTCTAGCGCAGGTGGCCCCCAGAACTGGCTCCTTATTGGCTAGCTTTTAAAACAGGCATGACTCCATTGTTGAGGCTTTTCTCCAGCCCGTGAGAAAAGTCCTGAGGTCAGCGTGAGACTGCAAATGCGTGCTTGTCTGCCACCATGGCAACCAGATGTGAGGGATGGTAGCCATGGTAACCTATAATCCCTATTCTCTGTAACAGCTGCATTCTAGCTGCACATGTGTTGCAAATTGCTTGTTAATTCTTACAGATGTTAATTTATTAGTGGTGTGTTATTTGTATTTTGGGCGCGATGGGAAGCAGAAATGAATTTTAGACACTAACCTCAGCAAGCAACAAGAGCAATGGTTTAAAAATATTTTGGTGACATAGCATTGAAAATACTGACAAGACTTTATGTAGGTCAAAGCAAGCCTCACATCCATAAAAAAAAAACAAAAAAACAATGAAAGGAAAAACAAAATAATGACATTCTTCCCAACAAGAAAAGTAAAATTACAAAGAAGAGATTTTTAATTTTTAAGAGTTCGTGGCCCAAAGAACCAACATCACAAGTGGTTCTGTGCAAATGATGTGGAAGAGAGAATTGTTGCCGTCCCTTTATATCCCCATGTTGGTGGTGAAATAATGACAGAGCGGACAGGAAGCTGGTGGACCTAACACCGTGCACCTATGCCCTTTCTCCCCAGATACCGCAGAACTGCAAAGTTATAGGTGGTTGACACAGTATAGGTCAGCTGGAGGAAGAAAAAGCACAGACAGGGATTGTCAAAACAGAAGTGAAGAGAAGAAAGCCCTGAAACACTATAATACCCACTGTATCTTCAAATTATACATATTTATTTTAGTCTAAAATATAAAATGTGCAATACATTTCACTCACTACTGTATATATGAACAGGCTGTATATACACTGTACATAACCACCTGCTATATCTATATAAAGTAAAGTCATTTTTCATCATTCCCTGCAGTCTTCACTACTTTGCACTATATGTATCATGTTTACAGTTCACAGAAACAGTTTCACACATATATAGTCACTTCTTGTCTATATTTCTGAAGATAATTGTGTTTGTTATTCTGTGTAAGTACATTGAAAGCCACTAAACAGAGTCAAATTCCTTGTATGCGTCAACATATTTGGCCGATACAGATGATTCTGATCATCAACTGAAAACTCAAATACAAAAAAAACAACAAACTAAAACAATTAACTGTTTATGACATTAATTTGATAGCAGATGCCATCCGTATAACAGCCTATGTAATGGAGCATGCAAGTATAATGGGTGCACCATTTGCCTGGCTGGAAACCCACCAGACATTACAGCATTATTATGATGTTTGTGTCAGCTGAGAAAAAGGAACAGAGAGCGATAGTACAAAAGTCATCAGTCATGGAGGCTTGAGATGCCTCGCCGCCTACACTTTGAGCGTCACTAAGTCACATGAGCCATAACACTATTGTTGTACCCCACTGTGGAAGTGCAGCCAAGCTGGCCCCGGCTGAAGGATAATCACTCACCAGAGCCAAGAGAGTGATGCCCGCACCGGCGAAGGCAGCAATGTAGAGGTCATAGGTCATTTGGTACTGATAGGGAGAGATTTGCATTAGTGGTGATAACATGTCTACTGTAGGCTATTTCATGTCCAGGCCTGTTGTAGTACGTGGCAGCAGAGCCAGAGTTATTTCCTATTTCTTACCTCTCTGGTCTTGCAAACAGTGGACAAAGTTATACCACAAGCTTTTCCTGGCACTGCATTCCATGGCAGGAGCCCTGTGGAAAATGTATAAAGGTTTATCTCACAGATACAATTAAAAGATAAAGTTGGTTTATTCTATAGTTTTGTTACTGTACAGAAATCCTATGAAGAAAAAACAAAACCAACATTGCATTAATCTGTCTCTCAATACTGTCTGATTTCCCTACCCTGTCTGCGAAGTCAATCCAAAGCACATAGGTTCCTATTGAACATGTTAATGTTAATGAATGTTTTTATAGGGCTAAATAATTTCGTTAAATAGCTGGGCACTGTGGTTTTGAGCAAATGTTACCCAAACAATAGTAAATAGTGCATTTCTTGGGGACTATTTTTAGCTGCGGATTAATACACATTTGATACGCAAGTATTTATTTACAGCAACAGGAAGGAGTGTGTGGAATCGACTCAAATTAAACGACAGTGCCCATATTCATGGTAATGATGTAGCATGTCACCCACAGCAACAGTGTGGCTAATTGATGCATTTTTAATGGTTTTATTGAACAATGACGCTGTATGGCAGAGAGGAATAAGCTAAATCAGGCTTTGATTACATGGACAGTACTTGTTAGTAGCATCAATTCCTTTTTGAAAATAAGAAAAATACAGACTATCACCTTATCCTATAACTGAATACAACTTGTCTGAGAAGCCTGTTACATAAATTGGCATAAACGGATTTCTTTTCTAACCGTATTGTCTTGCATCGACACACAGCTGGTTGATGCTTGCTGGCGTCTCAGTCAGAACGTCAATGGTGTGGCAGGTGGCATCCATGTTGTAGAAGAAGTAGACGGGCAGTGCGGACAAGGCGAATACCAACAGCCACAGCATAGCTAGTACATATGTCAGCACTATAAACTGTACACAGAGAAAGCAGAATAAACATTAGGGTGCGTCATCATAATACACTGGTGTACATAAGCAATCTAAGTGAGTTTTTATGAGCAGTGACTCATTTAGTGACCACATTTACTTTTTCTCTGATTAGCTTTACTTATTATCTCACTGTCTGTTCTCCTCCTCTTCCAACCACTCAGCTTTTTTTTCCCCCAACCGCTTAAACACACACTGTATGCTTATCTTTGCATGTCCCCAAAGGTTTTTTAGCAGTCTTAAGATTTTCAGCTCAGTGCCCACCAGGGAGTGATATGTGTATTAATCCCATCCAATCTCTCCAATCCCCATTACTTGTCCCACTCTGGGCCTCTCACCGTGGAGCTGAGGCAGCGGCCACACATGGTGCTCCTGAACTCTCCAAAGGTTTGCTTGGCAGCGCTTGTGGTGTAGAAGCCCTCAGCCAACAGCACGATGCAGTAGAGGAAGAAAAAGGAGGCCAAACCATAGATGACATACTGGAAATATTGAATGCTGAGAAAGGATATGGTTAAAAAGGGAAAAAAAACTATTAAAATACAGCTTTACAAAGACACTTAACCTTCTGAAAAAGAAAGAACAGCCTGAGAAGATCCAATGGCAAGGTTAAAAAGATGACACTTGAATGATGAGAATACTTAATATTACCACGCACATGTAGGCGAGGGTGATATAGTCCTGGAGGTTACGGGCAAAGTAAGTCTCGATGAGTCTCTCCGTCTCTGTGAGTGCCTGGTGTCCACAACCGCAGAAAAGGGCAATGCCAGAGAAACACAGCAGTGTGGCGACCAGGGAGCAGTATGGCACCCCACCCAAACAGCGCATACAGCACTCATAGCAACCTGTTAATAAAGATGGAGCACCATGAAAATCAGGGATCATTATCAGCTGACAGCACAGAAAAAAATCATCTGTTTCAATGTACAAACTATGCACCTTAAAATGTACTGTATGCTTCTGATAAAGACACAGATCCTTTTTGTTTTTGCCACTAGTTAGGTCAATAAGGACTGATGCACAACAACCTATTAAAGAGTCAGTTCACCCAAATTGCATAAAAACATTGTCTCACTTCACTCTAGTGGTATCTAGCCATGCATATAGTTTGGGTTTTATTTGCTCTTGGTTTGAGATATCCCCCTATAAGATTTCTGTGTCTACTCTAATGCAGTTCAGTGGAATTGAATTTCGCTTGTGCTGCTTGAAATTAGGTTGTAAGTTGCAATGCATATTTGAAATGTCCATTACAGTTTCTCAGAGACCAAAGTAATCTAGTCTTCAAATGTCTTATTTTGTCTGACTAGCAGTCCAAAACTGAGAAAAGCAGCAAATCCTTACATTGGAGAAGCTGGAACCGGAGAGGGTATATATTTTGTTTACTTTATAATTAACTAATACTATGAACTTACTATCAAATTTGTTGGCAGTTCATTTTCAGTGGATTTAATAATCAATTTTGAACATTTCAATCCTACTACTCGAAATATTCAACAGTGACCTTGCTCTCCAGAAACAATTTTCAGTTGTGAGTAGTTTTCAAGGACTTTGTTTGTTTGTTTGTTGAGTAAAAGGTAGTTCCAATGAAAGAACAAGGTCTGTGGATTATCTGGAGTAGCTGGATTTTTCATTTTTCAATGCTGTAAACACCACAAATGGAATTCCTTTGAACTGGGATGGAGGAAAACATCTCCAGATTGATATCTCAAAACCTGGGCACATAAAAACATAACTATCTGCATAGCTACACAAAGGGTATTCTGTTATTCATTTATGTTTTGTGATTTGGGTAAACCAACCCTTTAAAGAAAATATACTCACGCTACTTTATCACTATAGATCCAGCTGCAGCTGCAAACATTTTTCACTCACTTGCTAAAGCTGTGCATTCTTCCTAATAGTCATGTGCTGTTTGAATGGATGCCAAGGGCCAAGGGCATGGGGATGTGTCTGCTCTGACCCCAGCTCGCACCCTGGCTCCATTCACAACGCAGCATGGAGAGTGTGAGAAAAAGGGGGAAGACAGTGAGGAGAGACAAAGTGAAAGAGAGAGAGAGGCTGCTTTTGTGACTGCAGAGACAACAGTCTTTGTCCCACAGCATCATGGGGGTACAAGGGCCACCAATGTCAAGCAAACAAAGACCAGAGGCACCTCTATGCTTGACACACATGCGCACACTCATAGACTTCCTTCTGGAGGACACACAGGAACAAGAAGTGATAGTGGGGAGCTCTCTGTGCTGGAAGAGGATGGAAAAGCAAACAATGCAACTGTGTGCATGTGTGCCATTACACGCTTGCATGCACACAGACACGCACAATGGAAGCAGACAGACTGTGGTTGGTACCATTACAGTAAACACAGATGGTAGGAGTGCCAAATATATAACTCTAATTGAACACGTCTACTCGGCAGTGTTGGCTGTGTGTGCGCGTGAGAGAGAGAGACAGACAGAGAGGGACTGATCACCATTTGTCCAGATTGCACAACTTTACTAAAGTGTTGAAGAGCGAGTCTAAACAGAGGGAACAAATAACAGACAAAGAATATTTTCAGTATTTTTACATAAGGAAATAAGTAACATGCTGTTATTTGCACTGTTGTACAAGTAATTCTGGTCACTAGAAGTGCAGGAATACAAGTAGTACCAAGTAAATAACAGCATGCACACAATCCTGAACTTTAAACATACAGTTTTATAAATATTTGCCCGCGTGCATTCAGATACACCTTGTACCAATTAAGCAATTAATGACATCACTAACAACCGGCTAAAGCACTCTGAGCCTCTGAGCCAAGAAATCTCACAAACTCTCGGTTGAGACTCAAATGAAAATATAGGCCTCGTTCTTGAAGAAAATGCAAAGCTGAGGCCAAGTTCGCCTCTTTAAAAATTGAGAGAGATTGCGACCAAAAGCAAATGCGACAGGGCTCCTCTGAAAGTAGCCCTGTCGCATCTCAAGCATGAAATAAATCTCATATCAGTGGAGCATCAGCCGAGTAGCCGACCTCTACACTGACAATAAAAAAAACCCAAAACAAAACAAAAAAACTTAATAACTCCTGATGCCCTCTTATAGTCCTATTCATATCAGTGTGCAAACGCATAAAATAAAGTGCAGATGTGACAATATGAGGTGTGCAACCTGCTAAAAGCTAATAAAGGTAGATTCCGGCGGCTGGAGTTTCTTACCCATGTCTGGAAGGATGCGTTCAGGACTTGTTGGCTACTGCTGCCTGCACTGCAGCTGGTCCGCTGATGATATGCGCAACTTGTCTTCGGCCCCCGTATATCAATCTCAACTCGCTTTCTGTTCCCCCCAACAATGGACAGACTCCGCTGATGACTGCGAGTGCAATCTTAAAGAAACAATGTCGCTTTTCAATGAACTTCGAGGCGGAGATTGATGAGGAGGTCAAGTATCTTACACTTGCAGAAATGTTCATTGTGACGCATATTTGCACCACCAGAGACCAATTTATGCAAATACAGCGGAGGGGACATTTTTGGAGAAATATAAATTTTCCACCTCTGTGAGTTAGGAAAGGTTCACCAAGGCCTTTTGTTTTAAAAGCCCAAGTGGCAAAGAGTTTCAGTCTGATAAATATAACCACATGAGAAACAGCTTATGAATTATTCAGGTGGTCTATGGGACTAATGAGCCACCGTATGTCCATGAACAGTGAAGGTGATTTGTCTGAGGTTACAACACACCATCAATATGGGCCTGTGGACAGTCAGGTGATGCTCCCCAGACTTCGGAAATTGTCAGATACTATCTGTTAGACGGCAGTGTTTGAATTACAGTACTGAGAATTAAAGATGTGACATACCAGCTGGCAACACTGATATCTGCTTTATCGTCTGTCTCTTAAATGGGTCTATTTAGTCCTGTTATGTTCCTCTAAAAGCAATCTTAAAGTGGCACTCAGACCACGAATATGTGGATGATTCAACTTGTGATGAAGTCAGATAGTGCCTTTTAAGCTGTTGTTGAGGTGTACCTATTTCTCAGAATCACAACAGTGAGTCACTCTGACAGTGAAAGCAACATTGGTATTTAAAATGCACTCGATTGTTGTCATTCATGTTCATAAAACCCTTGATGTCTATCTCAGAAGTAATCCCCTGGGTATTTGGGTCTGTGCCAGCTTCTTTGTCCATGTCAGCTCATGCGACCTTTAACTCATTATCAAATGTTCAGCTGAATCTGCTTAAACTGATATGTGCTGTTAGTGAACCAGAGGAGCATGCAGCACGGAAACCTCACTGATCTCAGGTGACTTGACTGTGGCGGACTGAGAGACTGTCCTCTGATTCATCTTCACCCTCTAGCCAAAATACCAGAAATAAAGAGCCAGATTTGGCTTCACCTGTGTCCAGTAGATGGCAGGCTTCCTCCTGACACAGCATTTGTGCAGCAGCAGCAGCCACATAAAGAGTTTTACCTCATAATTTTGTTCATTTTTTATAAAAAAGAAAAAACTCGAAAGCATCTAGAAACATCTAAAAATCCAAATGTTAGCTGTTTTGTCAAGCAGGCACAAAACTTCTTTAAAAAACCTACAATAGACCTGATTTAATATTAATTTTGTACATGTTTTAATCTAATGGCATAATAATTCTTATGCAAAGATGCGTCTTTTTCAAATGGGGAATATGTAATTCTGTTATGGAGCTCTTTATTTCCTCTCAGTTAATGTAGTTAGTCTCACAGTACAACCCTATTAGATTATTTATTTTTGAGCTGCTAGCTCAGAAATCCTCAGAGACACCACTCATGTTATACAAGCCTTGTTCTCTACTAACCAGGTTGTTGTACATTGTGTTTTACAGACTCTGGCTCGTGGTTTTCCTCCTTTCCTCTATTACACAGGTGAACCATGAATGGATTGCACAATAGTTGATAATACCATAAAGATAAAAACGTTTTTCTTTTGTAAAAGCTAATATAATTACTCTGCCTTCTTTTTGTAATTGTGTGTTCACAAATTTTGCAAACACATTTTACCCTGACTCATTCATACTTTATGCATCACTTAACCTGATTTGATGTCCCAATTGTTACTTAGCATACAAATGTATCAGTAACACAAGAGAGAAACTGCCTTTTGTAAAGATTTCTTTGAACACAGTGTGATTTCGCTCCAAACATCTGTCATCAAAACAACAAGCCTGTTGGGTTACTGGGTGCAGTAGGTTTTCTGCCTGTTGGGTGCGATCCAATGCTGTGGGTGAGAAGCGGCGCTATCGGGTAACAGGTGTGAGGCAGTGACTTGAGATGATGGTGTGCCTTCCCTCTGCTGTCTCTCACCTGTCCACAGCTGCTCTCCGCCTCCTGTGGTCGTCTCAGAGTTGCTTCTTGAGAGACTTTCATCACTTCCCCACTGGAGGAACATTAAACCCTTTTGTGTGTCTAAATACTTTAGACTCCCCATCACTCAGAGTCGGAAATCTGAGAAAGGTCCAATCAACTTAGCGGACCATTACCTCAGGCGCCTTCTCGCTGCAGGGGTCATGGGGAATAATCCTTAAAGATAATGACTGTAATAGTGGTATTTTAGCAATGCCTTGCTGTGATATGCTCTATTTTATAGTGGCTAATACTGTACACATCACCAGGTGCCTGTGTTAAATAACAGCACCATACAGTTTTCTACAGAATGCACAAGGTACAAGTCTCTGCTGGTGGTTCAAATACTTCACTTATCAGATCATATTTTTTAATGTTTTCCTGGTAGCTTACATGGATCTTATCAGAAAATGGATAAACTTAATTTCCACAATATTGTGCAGTTGACAAATGTTTGAATGAACTGTGTATCAGAATAATTCAACAAATTTGATGATTAAAATGCAAGAAGCCTCTGGATTATTCAGAATGTATTTTATTCACAGGCTGATCTTATCCTTGACACTGTGCAAGTGAGGATTACACACATTGCTTGCTTTATTCTGTTAGTCATCAGAGTAATATTTGTCTTTGAGCCTGAGTGGAATCTCATTTTTCTGTGGTGGACGTCTTCTCCTCTGTTTCAGGTATAAAACAGCTGTCACCACGAGCAAACAGATGGATGCCAACAACATTCCCAGGCCTACTAACAGTGTCAGCTGAGCATATCTAGTAGCGCTCTCCTCCACCTCACAGATGGGGGCCTTTGAGAGATTTTGAACCAATAAGTCAGCTGGCCCTGTCCAGGTGGGTGCACTGTCAAGTTGGCAGGGCTCCATGCTTTCATTGACCAGCAGATTAACCCAGACAGTAGTATGAAGTGGAGCTGGTTTCCCCCCATCACTGACCATGATAAACAGGTGATGCATTCCCAGGTTGTTTCCTACCAAACGCTGAGCTAATGTGATGTTCCCTGACCTTGAATCCACCCGGAAGGGGCTGCCGTTGTGTGCTGGCTCTTGCGCCACAACAGTGTACGTTATCTCTGAATTCAGTCCTGAGTCCTCGTCGATGGCGTAGATCTTTGTTATCATGGTACCTGCCATCGTCTCTGGGGAGACAGTCAGGCATGAGAAGTTGCTGTTGGGAAGGATCACTTTTGGCTGGTTGTCATTGATGTCCTCCACAAAGATGGTTACCCTGGCAGTGGAAGTCAAAGAGACTGGGTAACCATGATCTCTGGCCAGCAGATAGAGTTCATAGCGGTCCTCTGTTTCGCGGTCCAAGTTGGTTGTGGTGCGTAATGTCCCCTGGGTGTTATCCACAACAAAAGGTTCACTGTTGTTTACAACATGCAACTCTGTGTTCCCATTCTTCCCTTCGTCTGGGTCTGTCACCCCTACCCTCCCCACCTGGGCAAACTGTGCTACATTCTCAGGGATGAAGAAGATGAAATGTTGGGTTAGAAAAACAGGTGCATTGTCATTCTGGTCCACCACACGAATGGATACTGTTGCCACAGACTCCAAGGTAGGAGAGCCACTGTCTCGTGCAAACACGGTCAGTATGTGTACATACTGCTGTTCTCTATCCAGAGAAGCTGACACAGACAGTTGACCTGTCGCAGGGTCAATGTTAAAGATGGTAGATGTGTGTTTGTCCAGCCTGTAGGTCACCCTGCCGTTATATCCACTGTCTGCATCTGAAGCTGAGACCCGCAACAGTGACATCCCTGGCTGGTTGTTTTCCTCCACCTCCAGCTGGTAGTGAGAATGCAGGAACTGTGGAGCATTGTCGTTGACATCTACCACCAACACCCTGATCACATGCCTAGTAGGAGCGATCACAGATCCTTCAGCTGATCTTCTGTGAACAACCACAGAAATATGATGTTCACTTTTCATCTCGTAGTCTAGGGGCTTTGATGTGGAAAGCAGGTATTTGCCATTCTGCAGGCTCAAAGTGAAAGGCACTTCACCCTCGATGGCAAGAGATGAGCCTTTAAAGCTGCTGTCACCTTCCAGCTCTAAAACAGCTAAGACAGTGGGGGGCTGGTTTTCTGGTAACACCATAGTCTGGTTTTGATGCTCTGCTATGAACCCGATCTTTATTGTTGGCTCTTGGTTTGCCTTGGGGAGCACAGTTACGGTTACCTGAGTGTCTGCTGGGGGGCAGTGATGGCCGCTAGCTAACACTTTCAACACCAGCTCCTCGGAGTTGTCACTCTGGAGGTCTTGTGTTAGTCTGATGTACCCTGTGAGGCTGTCAAGGCTAAAGAGCTTTTTGGCCTGCTCAGAGACTTTGGGGCTGAGGGAATAAACAATGGCAGCATTTGGGCCTGAATCTGGGTCTGTGGCTGTGACCTGAGCAACCACCATGTTCTTTGGGGAATCTCCGGGGATGGTGACACTGCGGGGGCTATCAGAGCTAAAGCTTGGACAGTTGTCGTTAACATCTGTCACTGTGACTATTAAAGTTGCTGTAGCACTTAAAGGGTCTGAGCCACAGTCGCTGGCCACTAGCGCCATCTGATACTGCTCCTGAGTCTCCCTGTCCAAAGCTGTCTGCACAACTAGGGTGATGAAAGACTCCTCATCAACTGTTAAACTGAAAAACTCACCAGAACCTTCCAGGTGGTACTGCACCTTCCCATTACGACCAATATCCCTGTCATGAGCCTTGGCGTCTAATAAGAAACTGGTTCCCGCTGTCACGTCCTCAGACACCCTCAGGTGTATTTCACTGTTTTCAAAATGAGGCGCATTGTCATTGATGTCCTCTATGATCACAGGAAACTGTATAAGGTCTCTTGAGGGCCCCACGATAGCATTGTGTAGAATAATGCATTCCTCAGCTTTTGTCTCCTCAGGGCAGAGGGCCTCGCGATCCATCTTTTGCTCAGTGGTGTAAAAATTCCCCCTGTTTTTGTCCATCCATAGATACTCCTGGGTCAGGAGCTGGTACGGAGGTGGAAAGTGTTTACTAAGTGAACCGGTCAGAATACCAGGTTCCTGTTCCTCTGGGATGGAAAACCGGACGGAACCACACATGATCTGCCTGAGATGGACCAAAAACAGCAGATTCTGACGAGAGAAGAAATAAGCTGTGAGGAGTAATGTCTTTGAAAACAGCACCGGCATTTCATTTTTTTTCTTATGATTTGATAGCCCTGATTGTTGTATTTGAACCTGAAAGAGTGTGGAAGTTTTCCCGGGTAGTGATAAGGTTTAAACTTCATGCCTCAGTGAGCTCTTTTAAAAGCAGGCAACTGTACAGTAAAGGTAATATGATGCCCCTTGCTTATCTTCAACCAATTACTCTCACCCAGAGATAACACACACACACAAACAAAAAGCAAATAATGAAGCGTATATTTCATTTTTACAAAAAAAACCTCCAAAACATTTACATATATTTCTGTATTTTCACATCAGCTCATTTGGCTCACTGACCTGCAGTAGTCCAGCCCAGTTCATATTATCAGGAGTCCCATGGCCCATCGTCATCACACATGTTACCCCGGCAGCAAATGAATGCTGAGGACTGAGGCAGCAACCTAAAACTGCACAGCTAAAGGCATAATTCATTACATGCCCCTCCTACAACACTTACCTTGTGTGTCACGCTGACACAGGAGACGTTAGAAGAACAACTGGTTTACCTGCATGAGCTGAAAGCATGTTTTTGTCGCAACTCAAGTGTTTCTAAAGAATGAGTAATCATTGGGCTTGTGTTAAGTACATATTTTGCCTCTAAATTGTATGAGACATGTTAATGTGCCAA